>NC_053027.1:68154212-68286384 GCF_003073215.2 Triticum urartu
TATGGCTAAGTGAGAGTGTTCACGCATTATAGTACGATTGCCTTGTTCGTTGGGCTGAGCGCCTCCCTCGAAGGACCCAAACATGGGAAAAAGAGCGCTCAGGTTTATCCCCGAACACCCCAGCACTAGCGGCACGGGGGCAGAAGCCGACGACTTGCCATCTCTCAGAATTAATAAACAGCCGAACAGAAGGTAATATTTTAAATTCCAACAGCATTGCTTAGCGCATATGAACAAGTTTTCAGCGCACAGGACAAAACGAGCAAGTTTCACTCAAAAATTACATCCCTAGAACATTCATCCGCCACAAGGCAGGCACCCTTCAGAACATCCTTATAATAATTCTCGGGCTTGCGATGCTCTTTCCCTGGCGGTGGCCCGTCCTTCACAAGCTTCTCAGCATCTAGCTTGCCCCAGTGCACCTTAGCACGGGCAAGGGCCCTACGGGCACCTTCAATGCAGACGAAGCGCTTGATGACTTCGAGCCTTGGACAGGCCTCCACCAGCCGCCGCACCAGCCCGAAATAGCTCCCAGGCAGAGCCCCTCTAGGCCACAGCCGAACTATGAGGCCCTTCATGGCCTATTCGGCCGCCTTGTGGAGCTCGACCAGTTGCTTCAGCTGGTCGCTCAGGGGCACGGGGTGTCCGGCCTCAGCATACTGAGACCAGAACACCTTCTCCGTCGAGCTGCCCTCCTCGGCTCGATAGAATGCGGCGGCATCGGACACACTCCGGGGAAGATCTGCGAACGCTCCTGGAGAGCTCCGGATTCGGGTAAGTAACAAGTAACTCACGTTTATGTGTTTGCTTTGCATAAAGAATGCCTTACCCGCCGCTATCTTCTTCACCTCATCCAACTCCTGGAGGGTCTTCTGGGATTCGGCCTTGGCAGACTTGGCATTTTCAATAGCCACCGCGAGCTCGGACGCTCGCGTCTTTGAGTCAAGCTCCAAACTCTCATGTTTTTCCATGAGAGCTTGGAGCTCTTGCCGTACCTTGCCAACCTCGGCCTCATACTTCTCCCGCTCGCTGCGCTCCATGGACGCCCTCTTCTCGGCCTCGACCAGCGCTTGCTTAAGGGTCGCCAACTCAGACGTGGCCCCTACAATAGCCACGATAATCCTGTCATTTTTTGCAATTGCACCTCTTTATATATATTTGAACAAGGTATTTCTTACCTTCATTGTCCTCGAGCTGCTTCTTGGCACGCCCGAGCACTTGCTCGGACCGCTCGAGGTTCTGCTTTAGCGTGTCCACTTCCGCAGTCAGTGCGGCGGACGCAAGCAGAGAAGCCTGCATACACATATTGACTCCTTTTTGTTAGACTCCTGTGAATTTTATTTGATCCTCTATTCGGCTTTTCTTCCCGAACGCCAAACAGAGCATCAGGGGCTACTGTCTATGCGGTAATATTATTTACACATTCTTTACTTACCTCAAAGCCTGTTAAAAGGCTAGTAAAAGCTTCAGTCAGTCCGCTCTTGGCGGACTGAACCTTCTGGACCACCGCACTCATTATGGTGCGGTGCTCCTCGTCGATGGAGGCGCCTTGGAGCGCCTCCAACAGATTGTCCGGTGCCTCCGGTTGGACGGGGGTCACCGGCACGGTGGGCTTGCTCCTCTTGGAAGAAGGTCCCCCGCCGGACTCTGGATCCTTTGAAGGTTCCAGAGCGGTGTCCGGCCTAGAGCCGGACTTGGAGCCCTGGGGGGTTTCATCCCCTTTACTCCTGGAGTCCGGGAGGTCGCCTTGTGGCGCCTCTAGGACCACCTCCTCCCAGCTTGGAACCTGTTGGGACAACACTTTGGTGTCGTCCGTAGGGCGGGGGGAGGAAGCTGTCGGAAGCGAGTTCACATCCGACGAGTCTAGTGAGCCACTCGACGACGCGTCGAGCCGGTCTTTGGGTGGGCTGCATAAACATATTCGACATAAGGGAAAGCTGTGCAATAAACGAATACTATGAATTACTCTGGTATCCGGATACTTACGATTTTGCCAGGGGCTTGGCCCTGGGCGGCCACTCCTCTCCGCCGTCGTCGGCGTCGGTGGAGTAGTCCGGAGGAAGGGTTTTCCCCTTCTTGGACCCTCCGGCCTCCCTAGAGAGGGCGGCCTTCCTTTTCTTCCCTCCTCCCGCTGGAGGGGGAGAGGTCTCTTCTTCTTCCTCCTCGTCTTCACGGGAGGAATACGCCTCGGAACCGTCGGATGATGGATCCGACACCTCCTGGCGCCGGGCACTCTTTCGAGTCCCCATGGCCTTTTTCGCGGCCTTCTTCTCCGGCACCACATAGGGTGCCGGAACCAGCAGCTTCGCCAAGCGAGCATCCACTGGGCCTTCGGGCAAAGGAGCCGGACAGTTGATCTGTCCGGACGTCACCTGCCAATCCTGTCAAAGGTAAGGGAGCTTAGATCCCGCATGGAGTCAAACTATGAAAAACTGATACCTTATAAAAGGAAAAAACAGCTTACCGCATGAGCGTGACGCTGCATACTGAATCCGCGATCCTCGGTAGCGGATGCGGGGGCCTCGGCACCCTTGAAAAGCACCTTCTAGGCATCTTCATACGTCGTGTCGAAGAGCCTGTTCAGAGTTTGGTGCCGCGCTGGGTCGAACTCCCACAGGTTGAAAGCCCGTTGTAGACACGGGAGGATCAGGCGGATGAGCATAACCTGGACTACGTTGACAAGTTTGAGCGTCTTGTCCACCAGGGTTTGGATGCATGTTTGGAGTCCGGTCAGCTCTCCTTTTTTACCCCACGACAGGCCCGTCTCCTTCCAGGAGGTGAGCCGCGTAGGGGGTCCGGATCGAAACTCGGGGGATGCGACCCATTCGGGGTCACACGGCTCGGTGATGTAAAACCACCCCGATTGCCACCCCTTCAGGGTCTCCACAAAGGAGCCCTCGAGCCATAAGACGTTGGCCATCTTGCCCACCATGGCGCCTCCGCACTCCGCCTGGTTGCCGCGCACCACCTTCGGCTTGACATTGAAAGTCTTGAGCCATAGGCCGAAATGGGGGCGGATGTGGAGGAAAGCCTCGCACACGACGATAAACGCCGAGAAGTTGAGGACAAAGTTCGGGGCCAGATCGTGGAAATCCAGGCCATAGTAGAGCATGAGCCCCCGGACAAATGGGTGAAGAGGGAACCCAGTCCGCGGAGGAAATGGGGGAGGAACACCACCCTCTCATGGGGCCTAGGGGTGGGGATGAGCTGCCCCTTTTCGGGAAGCCGGTACGCAATGTCGTTAGACAAGTATCCGGCCTTCCTCAGTTTTTTGATGTGTCCCTCCGTGACGGAGGAGACCATCCACTTGCCTCCCGCTCCGGACATGGCTGGAGAAGGTTGAGGTGGGGAGTGCGGACTTGGGCGCTGGATCTCGAGTGCGCGAGAATGGATAAGCAAGGGAGGAAGAAGGCGTAGGTGAAAAGGTGGATCCTTATCCCCTTATATGGGTGGACGCAACTACGTGTCCCCACCAGCCTGGAAAAACTCGCTTATCTCCAAGCGCCATAATCAATGGTGCGGTTGGGTTACCCATGCCCGTATTGATGAGAATCCCGGAATAAGGGGACACGATCTCTGCTTTAACAAGACGTGCCAAGGAAACCACCTCGCATGACGCGCTGAGGTGGGATAATGAAACGACTCGGATAAAGGCTTGGCCGTGGTGTGTCACACTACGGAATACGTCAGCAGATTAGATTTGTGTAAATATTATTATCTCTACGGCAATATGTGGAAACTTATTTTGCAGAGCCGGACACTATCTTTGTGTTCAAAATCTTCTATGAAGTACTTGGAGGAGGAACCCGCCTTGCAATGCCGAAGACAATCTGCGCGCTGGACTCGTCGTCATTGAAGCCTGGTTCAAGGGCTACTGAGGGAGTCCTAGATTAGGGGGTGTCCGGATGGCCGGACTATACCTTCAGCCGGACTCCTGGACTATGAAGATACAAGATTGAAGACTTCGTCCCGTGTCCGGAAGGGACTTTCCTTGGCATGGAAGGCAAGCTTGGCGATACGGATATGTAGATCTCCTACCATTGTAACCAACTTTGTGTAACCCTAACCCTCTCTGGTGTCTATATAAACCGGAGGGTTTTAGTCCGTAGGACAACATACACAACAACAATCATACCATAGGCTAGCTTCTAGGGTTTAGCCTCTCCGATCTCGTGGTAGATCTACTCTTGTACTACCCATATCGTCAATATTAATCAAGCAGGACGTAGGGTTTTACCTCCATCAAGAGGGCCCGAACCTGGGTAAAACTTCGTGTCCCTTGCCTCCTGTTACCATCCGGCCTAGACGCACAGTTCGGGACCCCATACCCGAGATCCGCCGGTTTTGACACCGACACCCCCCCTCTAGTCGATCACTAGCACTTTCAATTGGTATCAGAGCAAGGTACTCCCTTGTTCTGTGTGATTCGGTTTAACCACCTGGAGTTTTAGCTATGTCGACTGCAGGGATAATTAAAGTCTCTGCTGCGTGCCCCGTCTTCGATGGAACTGAATATCCCTACTGGAAGAATAAGATGCGCATGCATCTTGAAGCCATTGATGTCGACCTATGGTATGTCGTCAAGAATGGCGTTCCCAAGGCTGGTGAAGGTGTCACCGCTGCTGATGTCAAGAAGTTCGTTCAACTGGACTCCACTGCTAAGAACATCATTTGTGGTCATCTGACCAAAGGACAGTATGGCCATGTGAGTGCTTTGGAAACATCTAAGCTAGTCTGGGACTGGCTCTCCAAGGTCAACGAAGGCGTCTCAACCTAGAGAGATCAGAGAATCAGTGTCCTTCGCAACCTCTTCAACCGCTTCAAGATAAATGATAATGAGAATGTTCAGCTCACGTTTGATCGACTCACTGACATCACAAATGAGCTTCAAGCCCTCGGCGCCACTGAGATCACCAAGCATGAAGTCGTCAAGACACTCCTGGGATCACTTGACAGCTCGTTTGACACCCTAGCCCTAATGATTCAAGAATGTCCTGACTTCAAGACACTCGATCCGTCTGACATACTTGAGAGGCTCGACACACACGAGTTTCAGCTTTCTGAGAAAAGAGACATCTACGGTCCCAACTATGGGCGAACTCGTGCCTTGAAGGCAAAAGCTGTCTCCTCATCTGAAGAAGAGTCTGACAGCAGTTCTGATGATCCTGAAGACATTGGAAAGGAGCTTGCTATGCTTGTGAAGAAGTTCCAAAAATTCACCAAGAAGAAAGGCTTCAGAAATTCCTCACGATCAAGCTCAAGGAATGATGAAGCTTCTGCTCATGACTACAAGAAGAGAACATGCCACAAGTGCAAGAAACCTGGCCACTACATCTCTGAGTGTCCGCAGTGGGACAATGAGAATAAGAAGAAAAAGAAGAGCAAGGAGTATGATTTTGACGACAAGAAGAAGAAGAAATACTCAACGTCTTCTTCCAAGTCCTCCTCAAAGTCTTCATCACACAAGAAGAGCTCATCTGGCAAGGCACGTGCGTTTGTTGGCAAGGAAATGGATTCAGAGGAGGAGTCCGCTTCTGAGGAGGCGGAGGTGGAGTCTGAGGAAGAGTCCGATTCTGGCGTTGCGAGTCTGGCTACAGCATACGTTGCCAAGTCCATCTTCAACACCGAAGACAATGACTCCGTCACCCACACCAATGCAAATGAAAAGGACTACTCCGCTCCTACCTACTGCTTCATGGCACGCGGTGCCAAGGTAAACACACGCACTACTCACTATCAAACTTCTAGTGAAGATGACTCTGATTGTGGTTCCAAACCTAGCTACAAAACACTTGCTAAAATTGCAACTGAACAACAGAAAGCTATGGAACATATTCAAAAACTGTTAGACAAAAGCGATGACCTGTTAGACACTGAAATGACTCTATCTCGGTCCTTAATTGAAGACATAAAAAATCTTCACATTAAGTATGAGGAACTTGAAAGTCGTCATGAAACGCTCTCAACAACTCATGAAAAGCTTTCCTATGATTATCTTCAAAGGAAGCAAGATCTTGAGAAATTGAGAGTGGCTCATGAAGATCTTCAAAAGGAAAACGAGTCACTTCGCGCCAAACAGATCAGTTCAGCTCAGGAAGGATTTGTACCACCATGTATTAAATGTATTGAGCATGACAACGCTACTTCTGTTTCTGGTTGTTCTATTACAGCTACTATTGCAATATCTTCAACTGCTGATGTGCCAACTAACCCCTCTGCTGAGGATGCCACTACTATTGCTGATGACAATGCTAGGTTGAAGACATTGCTTGAAATAGGGATGTTCAAAAGTCTCAAAGGGCATCAGACACTATGTGATGTCCTCAAAAGGCAGATCCTAAACCGAAACCCCAGGAAAGAGGGTGTTGGGTTCGAAAGGAAAATGAATGCTGATGGCTCTTACTGGAAACCTGAGCAGTACCCCAAAACCACATGGGTTGCTGCAAATCCCATTGTTATTGATGAATCCTTTGATGCAAAATATAAACTATTTAAGAATCAGAATGGTGAAGTGTTTGCCCGGTATATTGGTACTAACTGCAGGAATGGGCCGCCTATGAAGAAGGTCTGGGTGCCGAAAAGGTGTTTGGAGAATCTTCCTGTGAATGTCGTCATGACACCACAAGTGAAGAAGACAAACCCCAGACCACAGGCTTCATACGGCCCAAAGGCTTCATATAGACAGAGGACTCACCTGAGTCGCACTAATGCAAATGTTTTGCAGGGAAGCCATACTCAGGCCTATGAATATGAGCGCGGTTCATCAAACCGCCATGTTCATAAGACCAAGAACTATTCTGCTTATTCTTATGAGTACTATTGTCCACCTGCAAGAATTTTTGCTAGGGCTCCAAAGCCAAAGTTCTTAGATGCTGCACTTAGACTCATTGCTTCGAAGCCACCCTTGAAGATGTGGGTGGCTAAGAAAGCTTAACTCTCTTTTGCAGGGAAAGGTCTCCAGCCAAAAACCAAAATCGTCTGACGCTATTGCTGGGGACCTTAAACATCTTGTAGGGCGCAAGATCAAATGCCCAAATGGTCTTATTATGTACTTTGTTCCTGAGTCGCTTGCTACTTGCCCTATCAGTCCTAATCTCGATCTAAGTTTTCATAATCCACTGGCTCGTCAAATGTTTTTGCTTCACAATTCTCTTTGTGAAGCCTATCCCCCTAACTGCACTGTAGGGTACGACACCAGCTGCTTCAGAATGGATTATTGATAGTGGTTGTATCAATCACATGACTGGCAAGCAAAGCCTTCTTATGGACTCAACCTTACGTCCATCTAACAAAAGTCACATCACATTTGCTGGCACTGGTAAAAGTAAGGTATTGGGTCTAGATAGAGTTGCAATCTCAAAGGATCAACACATGGATAAAGTCATGCTTGTTGAATCCCTTGGTTTCAACTTAATGTCTGTCTCAATGCTTTGCGATTTAAACATGATTTTAATGTTTGGAAAATATCGTTGCCTTGTTCTAATGGAATCTGACAAGTCTCTAGTGTTTGAAGGGTATCGGAAAGATGATTTGTACATGGTAGATTTCTCCGCAGGACCACAACTTGCCGTATGTCTTCGAGCAAAAGCTTCAGAATGCTGGCTCTGGCATCGGAGGCTAGGCCATGCTGGCATGAGGAACTTGCACACTCTTGCAAGAAAGAAGCATGTCATAGGCATCGAGGGCGTCAAGTTCAAGAAGGGTCACTTATGCGGTGCCTGTGAAGCAAGAAAGATGACGAGGGCCAAGCATCTCTCGAAGACAATCATGACAACGACTCAACCCTTCGAACTGCTCCACATGGACCTTTTCGGTCCCACTCATTACTCAACTCTTACTACTACTGCTTGTCTCTATGGCTTTGTCATTGTTGATGATTATTCAAGATATATTTGGGTGCATATAATCCTCTACAAGACTGAAGTGCAGGATGTCTTCAGACGCTTCGCCAATCGAGCCATGAACAACTATGGTGTCAAGATAAAGCACATCAGAAGTGACAATGGCACTGAATTCAAGAACACTGGGCTAGATACATATCTTGATACTTTGGGCATCACACATGAATTCTCAGCTCCGTACACGCCACAGCAGAATGGCGTCGTCGAACGCAAGAACAGAACACTTATTGAGATGGCTCGGACGATGCTTGATGAATACAAGACTCCAAGAAAATTATGGCCTGAAGCCATTGATACTGCATGCCATATCATCAACCGTGTTTATCTTCACAAGCTTCTGAACAAGACTTCCTATGAGCTCCTTACTGGCAAGAAGCCAAATGTCAGTTACTTCAGAGTATTTGGTGCCAGGTGCTGGATCAAGGATCCACATCACACTTCAAAATTTGCACCAAAAGCACATGAAGGTTTTATGGTTGGATATGGAAAGGATTCGCACTCCTACAGAGTCTTCAACCTCTTTCACTATAAAGTGGTTGAAACTGTGGATGTGCGGTTCGATGAGACTAACGGCTCGCAAAGAGAGCACCTGCCAAATGTGCTTGATGAAGTTCCATCCAGTGAATCAATCAAACTTATGGGAACTGGAGAAATCATACCTTCTGAAGCTCAGCTTTAAGAGGAACTTATCATCTTCGGACCTGATCAACCCGAAGACAATGCTCAGCCTGAAGACAATCCTTCTAACGATGAAAATGATCGGTAAGAGCAAAATATTCGTCCTGTACATCCTCATGTTGCAAATGAAGTGCAGATTGAGAGAATAATTTATAGCATCAATGCACTAGGTCCACTCACTTGTTCAAGGGCAACATAGCTAGCAAATTTCTGTGGACACTTCGCATTTGTCTCAATATCTGAAACCAAGAAAGTTGATGAAGCCTTCATGGAACCTGAATGGATTCAAGCTATGCAAGAAGAGCTTCAACAGATTGAGCTGAATAATGTATGGGAACTGGTTAAGCGTCCTGATCCTCGCAAGCACAATATAATAGGCACCAAATGGATATATCGCAACAAGCAAGATGAGCATGGTCAAGTTGTCAGAAACAAAGCTCGTCTCGTTGCTCAAGGATATACTCAAGTTGAAGGGATTGACTTCGATGAGACATTATGCTCCTGTGGCTAGACTTGAAGCCATAGCATACTGCTGGCCTATGCAAATCATCATAACATTCTTCTGTATCAAATGGATGTGAAGAGCGCTTTTCTCAATGGCAAGATTGAAGAAGAAGTGTATGTTGCACAACCGCCTCGCTTTGAAGATCCAAAACATCCTGAATGGTGTACAAGCTCAACAAGGCACTGTATGGCCTCAAACAAGCCCCTCGGGCTTGGTATGACACACTCAAAGACTTCCTGAAGAGCAAAGGCTTCAAACCTGGTTCCCTCGACCCCACTCTCTTCACGAAGACATATGATGGTGAACTGTTTGTGTGCCAAATATATGTGGATGACATTATCTTCGGCTGCACCAATCAGAAATACAGTGAAGAGTTTGGACATATGATGCAAGAGCAATATCAGATGTCCATGATGGGTGAGCTGAAGTTCTTCCTTGGTCTTCAAATACGTCAGCAACGCAATAGCATCTTTATATCTCAAGAGAAATACCTCAAAGATTGCCTGAAGAAATTTGGAATGCAAGATTGCAAAGGCTACACGACACCAATACCAGCCAAACATCATCTGGGTCCCGACGACAATGGTAAAGAGTTCGATCAAAAGGTATACCGCTCCATGATTGGTTCCTTACTTTATTTAGGTGCATCTAGGCCAGATACCATGCTTAGTGTTTGCATGTGTGCCTGGTTCCAAGCGGCACCAAAGGAATCGCATCACTTAGCTGTGAAGCGAATTGTCAGATATTTGGCTCACACCCCAACACTAGGATTATGGTATCCAAAGGGCTCAGAGTTTGATCTAGTTGGATTCTCGGATGCTGATTATGCTGGTGACAAGGTGGATCGCAAGTCTACATCAGGCACATGTCATTTTCTGGGACGATCACTTGTATGTTGGTCTTCAAAGAAGCAGAACTGTGTATCTCTCTCCACTACTGAATCTGAATACATTGCTGCTGGATCTTGCTGCGCTCAGCTTCTATGGATGAAGCAAACACTCAAAGACTATGGCATTCACCTGAAGCAAGTACCACTCTACTGCGACAACGAAAGCGCCATCAAGATTGCCAACAACCTAGTTCAGCACTCGAAGACAAAGCACATTGAAATTCGTCATCACTTTCTCAGAGATCATGTTGTGAAGGAAGATATTGATATCATACACGTCAACACTGAAGAGCAATTGGCAGATATCTTCACCAAGCCCTTGGATGAGAATAGGTTTTTCCAGTTACAGTGTGAGCTAAATATCTTGGAATCCTCAAATGTCCTGTGATCAGGCACACATCCTAACACTTATGCATGTTGATGACTTAGATGTGCAACACACGAAGTAAAGTATATCTTCAATCAATGAAGACTTACATTCTGAGTGTGAATACATTAACGTGGAATTTGACTTCGGAGCGCCACGATAATTGTGCGCCGTGTCTGGGTCTAATACTTCCTATACGGTGGGTAACGCCACCACCAAATTCTTCTGTTTGAAGTATTTTACACATGGCGTTACATGTGCTATGTCTTCACATTTTGTTTGTCTTCATTTTCAACTTGTCTTCATGATTATCTTCACTATGTTGACTTGATTGTCCTCTGATATATACATACTAGTGTTCTGTCCTCTACAACATTCACTTATAGCTACGTCTTCCTTGTTGAATCTTTTGAACTAAGTGAATGTGATCGGACCCTAATCTCTCTATGCTTTCTATCTCAAACTCTATCTATCCAAATCATATGCATTCTATTGAAACTGTCGAATGTCTTCTCTGGCGTCCTAGTCAGCAGAAGATATAGAGATAAACATTAAGTCCGTTTTCAATGCTAATTCCTTCACCTGAAACCCGGAGAAGTGGGAACGACCACCCGACAATCCAGGCATGCGTGGGAATGTGGAACAACCTCTGATATGTTGCATGATGGCCACATGTCCTTCAGATGTGAATCGCCAGGGGCACCAGTGTAATAACACTGTGCCATCCCTGTCCCTATAAATACACACCTCACCACAGTTAATTATCCTTTCTTCCCACTCTCGCACAAACTAGCGCCACCGCTAGCCCTCGACGACCGGCGACGAGCGCTTAGCTGCGGACCTCACCGACGCCGTCTTCACCGGCCGCGGCATCGTTCTCTGCCGTCGCCCGTAGGTGTCCTCCATCGCCAAGTTTAGGGCACGGATGGATGATCACTGCTCGCCTCCTCTCCCACTCCATCTAGCAGTTCTTCGTGTGGTAAATAAAACTTCCTTTTTACGGCCCCTTTGATCCTATAGATTCATCACTTTCTACCACAAGCAGTTTCTGTTCACACAAGTTGGATCTATTTCATACTGCATCTCATAATATGCCTAGTATGTTCACTTATGCTTCACAAAGTAGTTAGATTCCTCACTTGTACTTATTCGTGGATTCGTACAAATCTGGAACCAACTCTCTATCTATGAGTGAATGTCTTCGCACTATGAGGTCAATGTCTTCTAAACTGATTTATCTTCAAAATCTTCTGAGAATGCATATGACCTCTTCCCCTTCCCTCGCACCTTAATGCTGTCACAGGTACATGTCCGTGGGAGAATCCCTTGGTTCTCATAGTCTGCATTCGTTTGCAGAATTCTTACAGCATCACATTAACTCTCCCGAAGCCAGTTCTGTTTGACCAGAAAGCGGAAGCCTTTGAAGCCTTTAAACGTGTTGAAGCCCTTCAGTTTAAGCTTCATGGCACCAGAGAAACCTACAAGAAAGGGTGGCAGACAGCGTCGTGGCAACACCTCAAGAGATTTGCCTCCTGACCTCTATGAGCTGTACAAGACAGATCCAGAGGAGGACTACAATCAGCGAAAAACTCGAATCCAATGGATTCGAAGATATTGGGCAGAACAGTGGTTCAAGTACAGGTTCGTGACCCAGGAGTATGCTGAGAAGAATGCCATCAAACGACCATGGGGAGACATTCTATACAGAAATCTTCAACCCAAGTCCAGAGCTGAAGCCATTGAACAAGGCTTCTATCCTTGCATGGTCCGTGGACCGCAGCCTGCGGATGCAGACCCATCTTCATTACTGTGGTGCCGCGATGATAATCTGTTCAAGCGCAACCTTCAGTTTGCCAGACTCGGCCAAAGAGAACAAGAAGTCACGAGGCTTAGACTTCAATCCAGGCCCCTCTGCTCCTCGTGCTGATGGCACACGCGAAGCTGAACCCAATCTTGTTGGGCCCTTCTACAACCTGGAAGGTCTCATCACTCATATCATGGTTCAAGGGACAGCCGTGGATGAGCCTGCAGATGACGCTGAATCTGATGAAGCGCCTGCACCGCCGAAGCCAAAGAAACTGAAGAAGCCTAAAGCTTCAAAGCCTGCTCCTGCACCAAAGGTCTTACAGGCGAAGCCTCTGGCCACTGCACCTCCTGAACACAGTGTGCAGTAAGATTTGTCACGCATCTCCAAGCCCTCGAGAGTAAAGATGCCCTTGCAACCACCAGCCAAGAACTGACTGCTTGCTGCTATCTGTGCAATGACGCCATTGATCTGTCCAGCGATGAAGATCTTGCAGATGACGCTCTTGAGCAACTGATCAAGAGCAAAGAAGAAGCAGAAATCTTCAAATGAGTTTGGCCTCTCTTTGACGTAGCAATCCTCACACTTCATTGATGAGTGGTTTGAAACCCCCAATCTCAGCTTTGATGATCTGTAATTTCCAATTGGCCACAGCGTCGCTTTCACTGGCGCCATTGCTTCTGAGCTAGCTCTAGCTCAGCGCATCGTTGAACTGGAAGCAAAAGATCGACTATGAGAAAGCTCAGTTCAAGCAGCACATGGCAAAGCTCAGCGTGCAAGATGTCAAGAACTTCAAGACTATGCTGCACGAGCTCAAGGAAGCCTTTCTCAAGAAACGTAAAGAAGCTAAAGGTTCTCGTGAGCGCATGAAGAGTCTGGCTGACAAGTGCGTGCAAGCCTACAATGAAGCTGAAAAGCAAGGCTCTTGGGCGTCCTGGCATCGATCCCAGGATGGCTCAAAGAAGAAGAAGAAGCCAGCTGTGGCCGAACCCGAAGCAACAAGGCAGGAAGCACATCCCATTGTCTTCCCAGCCAGTATGACAGGCTCGAAGCCTAAGGTCCCCACAGTGGCTTCAGAATTAAAGAAGACAAGGGCTTGCCGAGGCTGAAGCCAGAAAGAGGAAACATCCTGAAGCTTCTGATGTCGCTCCCTCCAAGAAGAAGCGCAAAACCAAGAAAGATCGGGCTGCTCACAGAGCCCCTTATTGTTGAGCCATCACGGTTGCTCGTCCTGCTCTTCGCATTAAAGAAAGACGGATGGTAATTCATGAGCCTGTTTCCACAGAGGCTCCTGAAGCTGAAGACATTCCAGCAGTTGACCCACCGCTGCTGAAGACATGGTCACCATGATAATGTTGAAGATGATGAAATCCTTCCTCAGATCGAGCACCAATTGGTATCATCGCTGTGCTTACGCATAGCGAACTCATCAGCATTGGTCGTCATCTGACGCCAACTGCTCAGGATGCATCGTGGGCTGATCACCCATAGAGACAAGACACTCCAAGCTCTCCCCAACCGCAAGCAACCCCATCAGTGCAAGAAGAGGATGACTTGAGGCCCAGCCAACTCCATCTTCACAGGCGTTTCCAGCGTTAACGCAGGCTTCGCAAAGGACCAGGCCCCAAGTCCCTTCGAGCGTTTCAGAAGAGAAGTGCACCACAATTCTGTTGCACATCAGTGTTCCCCGAAGCCACTCCTACTGTGAATGTTTCCGAGTCTGAAGCTAAAGTTGTGTAAGACAATCGGCTGCATCAGCGAAGAAAAATAAGCAGAAGAACGTGTCCCTACTTTCCCCCATCCTGAAGAAGCTGTTCTGAAGTGAACGTGCAGTGCCTGACCCTCCAGCTCCTCAAGTGGAGGTTGAGAATCTGAGGCTGCCACCACTAACATCACTGAAGCCAATGACGTGGTCATGGCTGAAGACACTGTGAGCTGCACCTAACAACTTGCCAGAGGCCAATGAAGCCAATGATGCACTGCCAACAGATATGCAGCCTGACGGCCTCTGTTGATGCCACTGCTCCTGTTCCGCACCAAGGCCACATACCTATTGAGCAAGCATACAACTATTGGTCAGCTCATCACTATCAAATGGCCTCTTCTTGTTCCTCCACCTGCTGCTGGTCCCCAATTTGACTATCACGTCGAGCGCAGGCCTCAGGTTCAGAAGACAATGCCAAGGCTTCCTAGGTTTCCAGCACTGCATCTGCACCACGGATCGTTCAATATCAATGGCTTCAAAGCACACAACACCTTCTTCAATAGCCCAAGAACCCTACTCAAAGGCAAGATATCTTCTGATCGGTTTTGGAGCTATCAGCAGCGCAGTTATTACTCATGCATCTTGTTACCAATCAAGGTCGCATTTTCCCCATATGCGTCTTGACACCAGCCATAACTGGTCTGCCCTATTTGGAAGAAGCGCTAGATTGCTTCAGAGGAATCTGGTTTGTTGCAGTTCGTCACTGACAGGAGCACTGAACGAAAGAATTGCTGCTCACTTCTATGCCACTCTTCATATTCGTGGCTACAAAGGGATCCGAAAGACTTGGGTCCTTGAGTGGATGACAGGGCAATGTATCATGAAGCAAAGCCTTTGATATCATTGAGCTCACTGCCTGCCCACTCAGGAGATCTTTATGAACCTGGTGTCAGCTTCACAGTGCTGCTATGGAAAGCATTTTTCACAGCCTGAAACCCAACATGACTCAGATGCTTAGCATGATGAAGCCTTTGCCTCCAGATGTTGAATATCCTAAGGAGTTCTTTGTTGAAGACCTTGAGTATCTGCCACGCACTATCTATCACATCATAAGGAAACTCTCTGGCCCATCAAAGGACATTCTCCACATGCAAAGCTGGAAGGTGCAATGAAGACTTTGGTCTTCCATATTCTTCACGGCAAAAGCTTCAATGCACAAGACTTCTTCATCCGCCAACTTGTGCATCCGGATCTGATCTCTTTGGCTTGAAGTTTTACGCCCCATGGATTATGCGTCTGATCAAACTACACTCAGCTATCACCTATCAGCCCTCTGCTCGCAATCATCGGATTTTTCTGCCTGACGTCGACATGTCAGTTGAAGCCATCTATCCAGAGCCTGCCAAGGAGCCCCTTAGTCTTCAGAATGCTGATAAGCAAAGTTTCTCTCACACATTGAAGGTGACCCAGCAGTCACTCGTGTTTATCCTCTGGCTGGTACTACCCGTGCACCTCATCGTGCCCTCACTGAAGCCACTGAAAGCACCATGCACAACGGCCCAAAGAAGCGATCCCGTGTTCTCAATGACCGAGAGCTTCTGGTTGCCCTTCATCAGAAATAGGATAAGCATCATGACTGGCTGAAGCGCCAAATGCAAAGCCTCTTGGTGGACGTAAACAGGATTCGCAACCTTGCCACCAAGAATGCCTTTGTCGCCCATGAAACTTGTCAGCGTACATGGAAAAAGTGCTGACGCTTATGTGTTCTGAAGATGATCTTCAAGAGGATGGTTTCTCTGAATGCTTCAAGTTTGACTAAACACCTCCAAGAAGGACCTTGCTGCGGCGTACTCCGTCTCTTGAAGACTCTGAGTTCTCCTCCTCTGCTGCAACAGTGAATGCACGTGTCATCGATGATGAAGACGATGCTACTTCACCACCTTCAGCGTGAATCACCACTGCACCGAGTTCGTCTGCACCGCCAACCAACTCCGACGACCCTGCTGCTTCACCAACTCCTCATGGGAACGAGTAGGTGCTCTATGTCTTCAAACCTTTTTGGTCCTTACTGACAAAAGGGGGAGAAGCATATGAATTTGATAGTCTTCAAGCGGGTCCATATGGGTAGTGGTTTTATATTTTGCCTAGTGTTTACAACTCTCGCGTTTTGATACATTTGGTTCTTTGAGTTGTAACACTCAAACTCAATGGCCGTCTGCTACTTATTTGCTTTTCTGTGATGCGATGATAAATTCCACATGTGCGACGATAAATTCCGCACTTAGATCATTTTGCAGACGTCCATTTTTCATTATGCATGTCATTATCTTCACATACTTTTCATGCATGATGAATTGTCATCATAAGTTGAAGAGGATCTCCACAAGTACAACCTGCCATGTGCATTTGCATACCAAAAGCAAATTACTTATATGCACATCTTCAGGGGAGCCTTTGACACTTATGAAGACAATAACCTATCCTTTACAATTTCACATATTTTATTCCCCGTTGAAAACTTCAGCCAGTTTGTCATCAATCACCAAAAAGGGGGAGATTGTAAGTGCATCTAGTGCCACCCCTAGTTGTTTTTGGAGTATTGACGACAAACTTGGTTGAGGGACTAATGTGTTTGTGAGAATTGCAGGATAACACAGGTAGAAGTCCCTCATTGATTCGGTTTTCCTACCATAGATGACCCCTAAAAATGTATGAAGACATTGAAATCAAAGGTGGTATGTGAAGACATTCACATTGAACACTATGACAAGAGAAGACATCGCATGAAGACTATGGAGCGGGAAGACTTAGCAGTTTCGTCGTTCTGTGTTTTTCCTTGTTGAGTCATAGGAACCACCGTACTGTTAAGTGGGGTCCAAGAGAACCAGTCAGAATAACTGAAGTGATGCTTAACCAAAATCCTATGTCTTTGAGTGAAGACTATGAGAGCAAATCTTGTCCAGAGTTGGATAAGTCAGCTTTGCTTGTAGCCCAAGTAAAGTTGCCGTGTGTGTTTGAAATCTGACCGTTGGAACACGTCTTAGTTCCTTAGTGACCAAAGGTCATTTCGGACAAATCAGGTCAGGTTGCCTAGTGGCTATAAATAGCCCACCCCCTACAACCATAAACGGTTGGCTGCTCAGAGTTAGTGCACGGCTTTTGTCGTTTGAGAGCAACCCACCTCGAAGCCTTTGAGAGAGAATTCCTTGCGAGGATAAAGCCCTAAACACCTAGAGCCAAAGAGTGTTAGGTATCGCTTAAGTCTTCCTGTTTGTGTGATCTGAAGACTTATTACACTTGAGGACTGTGAATCCTCCAGCCGGTTAGGTGTCGCGTTCTGAGCATGCAAGAGTCATTGTGGATCGCCGGTGAACGAAGTCTGTGAAGGTTTGGAAGTCTACCTTGAAGACTTACCAGAGTGATTGGGCGAGGACTGGGTGTCCTTAGCTCAAGGGGAATAAGGTGAAGACGAGGTCTTCTGAGTTGAATCTCAGCCTCACTAACCAGACGTACAGTTGTCATAGCAACTGGAACTGGTCCAACAAATCATTGTCTTCAACGAGTCACTGGTTTCATCCTTCCCTTCCCTTTACTTACTGTTGGTCCTTGTGAAGTCATTGTATGATTGCTTTATCTTTTGTCTTCACTGAGTGACTGCTTGTTCTGATTGGCTTCACAATATCTCCCTACCTGATCTTTACTGCCTAGCTGCTATTAGTCATTGTGCTTTCACTCCATTGAATAACTATGGTTTTCCTAGTGTAGTCTACCTTCCGCTGCATGGTAATAGGTTTATTTCTATCGTTTGTCTTCGAAACTTCCATGTTTTGAAGACGTTCATAAAATCGCCTATTCACCCCCCCCCCTCTAGTCGATCACTAGAACTTTCATGGTCAGTGACCGACTTCCATCGGAAGAGTACTGTACGTGGAGAGGCTGACAGCTGGGTCCAGGCGGCCGCAAGGAAGTGCCTCCTTATTACACGCAAAATAATTATTCCTCCACCTGACAGCAGGGACCCACTGGACGGGCCACCTTATTTCGCGAAAAAAACATTCCCCCCGCTATTAGCTTGGACCCACTAGAAGTGCCTCCTTATTACGCACAAAAAATGAATACTCCCCCTGCTAGCTGGGACCCACCATGATGGGAGGCTGACTTGTGGGCCTACTAAGTTGACTGGGACGGGGGGGGCCTTTGTCAACTTTAGTCAATATGAACGATTCTAGCTCCAGTGATCATATGATGTCCATCCAACGGCCGTAGTCCTTCTTCAACCTCTGGTCTTCTTGCTACAGCCACCCAAAGCAGCGCCGGTCGTGCCGCATGCTCCTGCCTCCCGTGGCTGGCTATGCTGTCGCGGAGGCCTCACCGCCCCCTACTATTCCCACCACTGGCCAGGCCCTGCGGCGACGGCAGCCTCACACCGCAGCCGAACCAGTGAACCTGTCAGGACCCCGATTCCAAGTCACATCGGTCTAGCCGGTAACACCTCATATCACTTTGCGGCCTCACGCACGGTATTCCCACGGGTGTCGCCTTACCATGGCCCGGGACCGTTTGCGCCTTTTGGCTCACATATATGATAGTGTCACTAGCATCCATATGACAAAGAACCCGGGCCGACATGACTAGTCATGAACCTAGAGTGGCACTAACTTACGGGGACAGGCATACATGAATCAACATCGAGCATGTCGGTCAGCAGCGTGCGAATCCGGGCTGTAGCACTGGGCTAACAGGACTCCGGGAACTCGGGCTGTAGTAGGCTAGGAAGGACTCTGGATGTCACCGCGTGACATTTCCCCGAAGGGACAGACACAGGAACGAAGTGAAACACATGCCGGCCAGTCAAGTGTTCTAGAGCAGTAGTGTGGGGCTAGCAGGACTCCGGTGAACCAGGTTGTAGCGGACTACTATGGCTCATGGAAGCACAAGACTACATTTCCCCATAAGAGAGGCTACCAAGGATAAACAACTAGGTTGTCGGATCCCACACATACCAAGCATTTCAATCATACACACAATATGCTCGATATGTGTAAATACAACATGGCATCACAACAAAACTCTACGACTCAAAGTATTTATTCATTAGGCTCCGAGGAGCGAGATATTACAAACATGGGTCTCATGACCCAACATACAGAGCATACAAGCAACAAGCACATGCGGAAGCTTAACTTGTCTGAGTACAGACAACTACAAATGAAGAAGGCTCAGAAGCCTGACTATCTACAAGACCCTCCCAAGGGTACAAGATCGTAGCTGGGGTAACAAGCTAAACGTCGAAGTCCACGTGGAACTACTAGCGAGACTGAAGTCTCTCTGCAAAACATAAATTAAGCAAACGTGAGTACAAATGTACCCAGCAAGACTTACATCAGAACTAACTACGTATGCATCAATATCAACAAAGGGGTGGTGGAGTTTAACTGCAGCAAGCCAGCTTTGACTCAGTGGCTAACCTGAACTATGACTGCAAGTAACTCTTTTGAGGTGGCACACACGAGTCCACAAATTCACCATACCAATACACCACTATGGATCCGCTCCCGTCTCTCTGTGAGAACGCCATCCATAGCACTCACACTTATCTTGTGCATTTTAGAGTATCCACTTTCACTTGTCTATGAACTATGCAAGGGGTCCAAGTTTCCATATCTAAGGAATCCGGCTATTCGAATAGATAATGATAACCCTGCAGGGGTGTACTTCTTCACACATGCTCTCGCCACTTACCACCATGTACACGTCATGTATCTCGGCAACCTTCAAGCGGAAGCCTGGTGAGGGAGTCGGCCACGACCTGACTAACCACACAAGTCTCTCATCCAGGTTTATCGCCTATTCGGGTTCCATCCGCAAGGAGATCCGGCCGGGGTGTCGCTCACGGCCCCAAACGATGTGTGCAGGGTTCCCAAGCCCACCATCCGGGTGCCACTTGGTACACCGTGCCACTGTGCCTAGTTTGTCCCAAGCCCACCTGTACCGGGTGCCACTTGGTAGACTACTAACACTACCTACAAACACCAGAAACTAGTTGCAACTCCTGGACAGAGATCGAGTTGATTAATAAGCCGAGAGGGGCCGAGTTACCGGAACCCAATGTGTGGTAGTAACTATTCATGGATCACAAACACAGAACTCAGTTCCTGAGGACGGCTGCAATGAGACAACCCACCATGTACTCCTACATGGCCTCTCACTGCTACCTTTAACAAATCGTGTTCACACACTTAGCTCTCAACGGTAGGACATGTTCACCATGTTCCAATTCATTCCCGATGAATCAGACCTGACTCAACTCTAAGCAGTAGCAGGCATGACAACAAGCATGAATGAGTAGGCACATCAGGGCTCAAACAATTCCTACTCATGCTAGTGGGTTTCATCTATTTACTGTGGTAAATGTTAGGTCATGCAGAGGAAAGGGGTTCAACTACCGCAGCATGTAACAGTTGAATCGTTATTGTCCTAATGCAGTAAAAGAGAGCAGGAGCAAGAGAGCGGGGTTGTATCAGAATGAACAAGGGGGTTTTGCTTGCCTGGCACTTCTGAAGATATTATAGCTCTTCATCGGTGTCATCGAACTCATCGTCGGAAGCACGTCTATCGAGAGGGGACAAATACCGGCAACAGAGAAGGAGAGCACAATCAATGCAATGCACAGTATGATGCATGATCATGACATGTCAATATGCTATGTTTTGAGCTAATGCAACTAGCAACATGTTAAATGGAGGTGGTTTGAACCCTAGGTTCAAATTCAAACTCCATATGTGAGGATTTAAATGCCATTTATATGATTTGGCCTAAACAGCAGCCATAAGTTATTCTAACATGCGTGAAAATGGTACAGATGGATAGATTGGATTTTTCTGATCATTTTTCATATATGATTTATTTCATTCTGAGCTACGGTTGATTTTATATGATTTTTAGAAGTTTAAAACATTTTCTGGAATTTCCTGGATTAAATTAAACCCAGAAAATAGCTTATTGCGTCAGCACTACGTCATTATGACGTCAGCAGGTCAACAGGGCCGGTCCAGGTCAAACCTGACCTGGGGGACCCGCCTGTTAGTGACTCAGGGATTTTAGTTAAACCTACACTAGGTAATTTGCAGGGGCTGGCCCCACATGTCAGTATCAGCGAGGTTGATTACGTTTAATAAAAAAACTTAACTAAAGTTAACAGGGCCCTGGGCCCACCTGTCTGTGACCCAGGGGGTCATTGGGTTAGTCCTAATTGGCGTTTAGCCGGAGTTAACACGTCGGCGAGGTCCCGCGACGGTGGAGGTGCTCGGAAACACGGCTCCGGGCGCCATTCGATGCGCGGACGACACCGTTGGAGAGCTGGACCTCGTCCGCGTCGGCTGGGCTAGTGGTGTCGCCGGGGGCGACCTAAATCGTCGGCGGTGTCCGCTTCCACGGTGGCCGGAGTTCGGCTAGGTGCGGCATGGGGCTACAGCTCGCTAGCGAGCAGGTTGAGCGGCGCAGGAGCACCAGGGGAGCTCCTGGAGCACTACCGCGTGCTCGGACGTGAGCAGATCGAGCTCAGGCCACGGCGGCGATGAGACACGACGGCGGAAGCTCTCAGCGATGGCGGGAATCGAGCTAGCAGACCAAATCCAACACGGGGTATGAGGGGAAAGGGAGAGGGGCTCATAGGGAGTCGTATGGAGGTCTCGTCAGGCTCGGGGACGAACTACAGACGACGAATCGGGCGGTGGCATCCGGCGGCTGAAGGTGGGAGATGATGGCGAACCCGGCATTGCAGCGCTTCCCTGTTCGTTTCCGCTGATGAGGCGATGCGGAGGAGCTCGGCGGAGTCGAGGGACACGGTAGTTGGGCGAGTGGACGATGGGGAGCCCGCTGGCAGCGAACGGCGGCGAGGCGGGGCTCTCAGTTCTCTTGGGGACGGGCTCTAGGGAGAGGGAGGCGTCCAGAGGAGAGAGGGGAGAGGGAGAGAGAGCTCCGGGCATCTCCCTGGCGAGGGGAGAGGGATGGGGGCGCGCGGGACAGCGCGAAGCAGGAGGTGGCGTCGACGCGCGCGCGTCCAGCACGCAGCTGCTTCGGTCGGCGGGGGCTGAAGACGACTGGCAAGCTACTGGTCGGTTGGGCCAGCCAGCTGTGCCGGCCAGTTAAGTGGCTGGGCTTCTCTCTCTCTCTCTGTCCTTTTCTATTTTTCTTTCTGTTTTCTTTTTTTCTTTTGCCACTGTTTTCAAATTCAAAACAGAATCCAAACAGTGCCAATAAACCTTTGAATATTTTTATGTTGCTAACTGGATTGTTCCCGATGCACATAAAATATTTCAAAGTTATTTGAATATATATTCTATATATTAAGAATATAGATCCAAATTCAAATACAATATGATTTCAATTCAGTGTCCCAAAATATTCCATAAAATTGTTCCAGAATTTTGGATTGATGTATAGCTCTTTCCGAAATTACCAAAACTATTTTTAGGGCATTTTGGCTTCACTGAATGCATTTTTAGGTTTCTTGACCTTTATTTAACATTTTGAGGCTTCCACTTTCCTCAATTCAAGTTTCATATGAATTTAAACATGATGACATGAAGATTAAGCAAAGACTACAGGGGCTGAGCTAGGGCTATGATAGAACCCTCGTACTCCTCTCCGCGTGGGCTTCCACTGCCGCGTCTTCCCCGGCTCCCCGTCGTCCCCTTCCTAGGCCTCGCCGTCATCCACCGCCCTGGTGCTCTCGGCGCGGCGTGGTCAACGTGATCAAGGAACGACTTCCATCGGGCGTGGACCGTACGTGGAGAGGCTGACAGCTGGGTCCACGGCCGCAGCAAGGAAGTGCCTCCTTATTACGCGGAAAATAATGATTCCTCCACCTGACAGCTGGGACCCACCGGACGGGCCACTGTATTTCGCGAAAAAATCGTTTCCCCTGACTGCTGGGACCCACCAGCTACACCTTCGCACGCAAGGAAGTGCGTCCGGGCAAAAAAAATGATTCGCCCCCCTGACTGCTGGGACCCACCAGCTACATCTTCGCAGGCAAGGAAGTGCCTGACAGTCGGGACCCACCTGGTCGAAGCGTACGTAGCGTTGTCATTCTGGTCGCGAACGTGTACGTACATATATACTGGTGGATGTAGAGGCGCGCACGTGTCGTAGTAGAGGCGCGTACGTGTCGTAGTAGAGGCGCGCACGTAGCATGTACACGTACGTACAGCGGCCAGGGTGCAAGAAAGAAAATACGGCCACGTATGTGTACATATGGGCGGGGTCTCGAACGCCTACTCGCGCATACGTACGGCCAGGGCCCATGTACATGCTGGGTCGGAATGGAGAAACAGCGTCGTCGTCGTGTTCATGGGGAGGCAACGGAATGCATCGTGTTCATCGGGAGGCAACGGAATGCGTCGTGTTCATCGGGAGGCAACGGAACGCGTGTGAGCCAACCGGCTGGGTCAGAACGGAATGCGTGGTCGTGTTCATCGGGAGGGCTTGGACAGAACAGGCGATGGAAACGAGGCCTGGCGTACCGCACAACGGAGGAAACGGACCTCCTACGTTCAGAACGGGGTCCTGTTGATTGGAAGGGGTCTGGCGTACCGCAAAACGGAGGAAACGGACTTCCTACGGTCGAAACGGGGGTCCTGTTGATCGGGAGGGGTGTGGCGTACCGCAAAACAGACAAAAGGGACTTGTGTTGGAGCGCTACGGTCGAAACAGGGGTCCTGTTCATCGGGAGGGGTGTGGCGTACCGCAAAATGGGACTCCACAGGATACTGTTCATCTCCACCGTCGACCTCCTCCAGCCTCCACGGGCTACCGTCGACCTCCACCAGCCTCCACAGGCTCCTGTTCATCCAGCCTCCACCGCGCGCTACTCCACCGGCTACTGTTCAACCACCCCTCCACGGGCACCCCTCCACCGTCTACTGTTCATCCAGCCCTCCACACCACGGGGTCCTCTTCAACCACCCCTCCACGGGCACCCCTCCACCGTCTACTGTTCATCCAGCCCTCCACCACACCACGGGGTCATGTTCATCCAAAGGCAACGCCACCGCTCACTGTTCATCCAAACCCCCCGCAACGCTCACTGTTCATCCCAGAGGCAGCATCGATCAGCTTCAGTTAGCAGCAGTAGCGAAGGAATCACTCGATCGGGTTCAGTTAACAGCCATCGATCGATCGCTCGGGTTCAGTAACGCGTAGCCTGCAGTGCAATCGCTCGGGTTCAGTTAGAGCCCAGCGCCTCGCTCGGGTTCAGTTAGAGCCAACGCCTCGCACACACGCGCGTACATGTACGAGAGAAACGCGCATCGCTCGGCCCCCGACCTCCCACCGTAACCGGGAACTCCCCGAAATTTTCCTCCCCCTCGCTTCTACCACGGTTTTTTCCGTCATGGACGGCCCAAAGAATGTCATGCAGTTGCATCTTCGGCCCGCCCAGGACGAAAAACCCATTTTCTGTCATGATTTTTTGTCATAGAAGTAGGAGCCCAGCACATCTATGATGATACCGGGTTTTTTCACAATTATCGTCATAGAAGTGTCATATGTATGACAGAAAAAAAATTCGTTCGGCCCAAAATGTCACGGATGTGTCTTTTTCTGTAGTGTAGATTGATTATGGATAATATTTTAGTGGCTTACGTGTGTTTTCACACAATTAAGAACAAAAAAGAAGGTAAAGAGGGTTTGTATGCTATAAAACTCGATATGAACAAACTTATGAACGAGTTGAGTGGCCTTTTCTGAAGGAGATTATGTTGAGACTAGGATTCTGCCAAGATCGGGCAAATTTTATTATACAATGCATCTCAATTCTCAAATACCGAGTTTGGATTAATGCTGAGGAAAGTGCGAATTTTAAGCCTACAAGGGGGGCGAGGCAGGGACACTCGTTGTCACCTTACCTATTCTTATTGTGCAGGGAGGGCTGAATGCTCTTCTAACACATGTAGAGAAAAATAAAAATATTTTGAAAGTGAAAGTCTGTAGAGATGCCCCACCTATTACAAATCTTCTCTTTGTGGATGACTCACTGATTCTTATGAAAGCTAACCAGCAAAATGCAGAAGCTCCGAAATCAGCGCTAGATTCATAATGTGCGGCACATGGGCAATTTGTGAGTGTTGGTAAATCTAGCATCTTTTTCAGCCCTAACACGAAGGTGGAGATCAAATAAAAAATGTGTACCACACTGAATATAATGACTGGGGCCCTCAATGACAAATATTTGGGATTCCAAGCAAACGTGAGATTAGATAAAACAGATTGTTCCATTTTCTGATTGATCGAATTGTTAAGAAAACCAGTAGTAGGAAGGAAAATTTACTTTGTGCCTGAGCGAAGGAGATCCTTCTCAAGTCTGTTGTCCAAGCCATAGCCACCTATGCAATGTTGGTCTTTAAAATTCTTAGAAAAATGTAAAGGAATCATTGACGCGTTGGCACATATCTGGTCGAGACACGAGGAGAACCAGAGGAGGATGAATTGGATGGCCTCATGAAAATGTGTGTCCCTAACAATCGAGAAGGGATGGGTTTTCATGATATTCACTGTTTCAATTTGGTAATGCTCATTTGTTGTACACTAAGTTAAAGGTCTCTTCTTTTATCCGGCAAAGTAACATGGCGGGCGTGAACTCTCTGAAACATGGTTATATTTGGCGGGCGGGGAATGGACAAAATATCAATATTTGGTAAGACACTTGGATTCCAAATTTTGCTACTAGGAAAATTGTTACGCCGAAGGGTGGGGCAGCTATTATCTAAAGTGGGGGATTTGATCGATCCTGCTTCAAATAATTGGAATGAAGACCTGTTTAGATGCACATTGATGTACAACAGGTACTTTCAATCCAACGCTCGCAACATGATATGCAAGATTACGTTGCTTGGAGTTACACAAAAAATGATGAGCTTTTCGGGTCGGTCTGCTTATTTTGTGGAGTGGGACCATCAACATGAAAGTAAAATGGAATATTTCAATGGGATGGGACGAATCACAATTAATCCTATTTGGAGCAAGGTATGGAAACTATCTTGCCGGACAAAGGTCAAAATATTCATCTGGCATACGCTACATGGCACACTTCCATGTCGTGTTACACTCGCAAACAGATATATAAAAATCTCACCCACTTGTCCTACTTGCTCTGCTGGTCCAGAAGATATGAAGCATGTGTTATTCCTCTATAATAAAGCAAAGAGGATTTGGAAAAGGCTAGGGATGGACGATATTATTGATAAAGTTTGTGAGGTTGATCGTGCTATTGAGGCAGTGTTGGAATATTTACTTGTCCTACTGGACCAAGAACTGTGGATTATGGGTCATCATAATGTGCGTGAAATGATTACTATCTCAGCTTGGTATCTACGATGGAAAATACGGAAAATGATGCACAAGGAGACAACTCAGAATGCGTATCAGATCTCTATGGGATACCATCTCTTAAGGCAAACGTTGTTACTCCCTCATTTCCAAAGGCCTCTACGAAAAGGGGTAGCTGGTCTTACCCTCCGGTGGCCTTTGTGATACTTAATGTTGATGCTTCTTTTGACCATTACTTCTTAGGGGCATGATGGTGGTAGTCCTTAGAGATGATAAAGGTAGATTTTTGGGGGGGGGGGGGGGGGGGGGGGGGGGGATCGACTATTGTGCAGATGCCTTGATGGCTGAAGCCTTGGCCCTCAAATTCGATATATCGTTGGCGCAAAGGTTGGGATGTAATCGCCTTATTATTAACTCGGACAATCTGGAGGTGAGTGATACCATGAAGGATGGAGGACGGTCGGCAGGTGCGGCGGAGGCAATTTTCGATGATTATTTTTCATTATGCTTGTGATTTCATTATTACTAGGTTCGAACATTGTAATAGAGAAGCAAATAAAGTTGCTCACAAGCACGCTAGATTAGCTAGATTTTCATTGACTTCTAATTGGTTTGAGGAATCCTTAAATGAAAATGAAACGATCCTCATAGACGATGTATTGGTTATTTCTAATGAATAAGGCTTCTGGTTTTATTTCAAAAAATATCAATAGTATGATAAATATTATTGAATTGCTACCATATGTAGAGCATTCAATTAAAATGATTTTTTTGTATTTTTATTTTTCGTGATCGATGCTATTGAATGCCACGGTTTGTAGGGAAATATTGTGAGGTCACGAATAACAATTCCGGGTCCTCATCCACAACCAATATCAAGACAACGACCACCCATGGCTCTTATTTCAATCTCTCATCTGTTGAAATGAAAAGAAAGGCAAGACAATATGAGATTTAAGGCTATTTCCATGAAGAAATCTGGATAAAGAGATTCCAGTGGGGTGGTGATTTGTTAGAGGATTTTTATGAAGGGTGAGATAAATCTGACGCCATAATGGGGGGGAGTTTGATGCAGGAGACAATTTTCTTGGGGTTGTTTATTTGTTCATGTCTTCAACGACTGCGGGAGTGAGACCGGCTGAGCCCGGTTAATTTACACGCGCTAATGATTTGGCTCACTAATCACTACAACCAACAGCTGCGATTAATAATGAACTCTTACATCTTGTGGAATAAGAAGAGGTAAGATGGTCTATCTTAAATCTTTTTTGCCCCAAAGGAATATTCCATCCCCGTCATTGACAAGATCCATCGAAGGCATGGACCTTTTGACAGACAGAAATTGTGCTATTTCTGGAGAGCTCAAATGGAAGGTTCATGTGACGATGCATTCGCTAACACTTGCTGCTACTTTTAGTCAACTATTCGTTGTAAATTATGGGATCTCTTCACCTAGAGTTATTCGTTCTGCTCTGCCAGAAAGAGTAGAAACTTCTACATTAGCAGAAACAAGTTAACAACACTAGTGAGTTATCCCTAAACATTCGGTTGATTGCTTGTTCAGTGCAGCCAGCTGTGAAGTGGATGGACAAGACTATGTGGATGAGACAATGTGGGTGATCAGATTGCTGTGTGTGTGCGCACGCGTGCTTAGATCTTCCTTGAAGTGTGTGCACACGTGTGTCATCATGCATGTAAAACCAATCATCGTGTCTTTTTGGGTCTTTACATAAAGCACAAATGCTTTTGTGGAAATGAGATCAAGAAATTTTATTGACTCGGAAGGGGAAAAAATGTTTAGTATGTCAGGCATGTGTTAAAACTTAGGACTGGAGCAGAAGTTAAGAGGTAAATCAATGCAAATGAATAATCCGCCAACCTTCTTTAAATGTGTAGAAAATGACTTCTCTTCTCCTTCTACATATACTGTTAGCTTAATCTTGATCACTTGTATCTGCATATTTGCTTTAGTCGTGCATGTAGCATAGATTAGGGAGTTCTTCTCCGGAGAGGTCTCGGTTGAGCGGGCAAAGAAGACGAGATACTAGCTGCCGTGTGATACGGCGAGCATGACGAAATGCCGATGGCAGTGTGAAACTGCAGTGCTGCGTGAGGCGGCAAGGTCGTGTGATACAACAAGCACGTGTACGAATGGAGCAAGACCAGACGTGTTGGCCTGATTAGTTGGAGGAGCCAAGAGATCTGGTGAGTTAGTTGTATGCAAGTCGTAGTTAGCTGCATAGCCGGGTCTTGTGACCGTTGAGAGATTGGCACAAGTGATGAGTATAGACGTGCATGTAATTAGTGGTTAGGTAGTGCCGTAGTGCATGGAGTTAGTTGAGCTAGTGGCCGGATGATGCGTGAGTGCATGGGTTAGTGGCTGGTTATGGTGACTGGTAGCGTGTGCGTGAGGCCAAGGCCTGCTGTATAAACATGTGTTGCATACTGAGTAATCGAGAGAGGCCGAGAGGGCTGGGAAAAACACAATGTAGTCTCTTGTTCCACCAAGGAGAAGGGCTTCTCGTGCAAACTAACAGCCGGTCTTCTTCTTGGTTGTGTGCGTGTGTGTTGAGTTCCCCACCATGTGTGTGTGTGTGTATGTTCTTGAGAGGAAGTACAAGAGAGATGATACAGATTGAGGGAAGAGAAAGCTGTGCGAGGCAGCCGAGAGGAAGAAGAGGCGGGCGACGGAGAGGCGGCGCCAACATATACAACCCCTTGCATCTTCACCCGAGTAGATAAGATATACATTGATCACATTCACATACTAGCACACGCGTCCACAGTTTAGCATATACCAGTTTATTATGATATAATGCAAGCACATGAGACGGGATAGTATTCGAAACCGAAATGGTTGATGTCAAGATATAGGAATAGGAGTCATCAGGAGAGAAGCAACCTAGAGGTGTTTGAAGTGCATTCGTCGAGACAGTCTATTGTCATGGGTTGCCACATTGTGTAGGTCGTCCTTAACTACGTCGTTTAGAAAATGTGGTTATTCGTGAGCTTTTTTGATAGTAGAGGCATTCACTGACTTGCCTTCCTCTGAGGTGCATCGCTTGTTGCATCCTACAGTATATCTTTAGCTAGCAGCAGTTGGTACATGGAGAATTGTCATGCGGTTCCCGGCCAGGAGACCGCCCCACTCGCGTGTGATAATAATGCACCCCGCGTAATGTTGGTATACCGCATGTGTCAATCAAAAAGAAGGTCGATGAACTACATCTTTTGCGTGAACACAAGGCAGGGGCAAGACATAAGGCCAACTCCAACGCACGACTCCATCCTGTCCGGCCCTATTCATTTAGAATAAAACAGACAGACCTCACGGCCTAGTGTGCTATGGCCTATGGCCTAGACCCATCTTGTCCGTTTTGTGTCCGCTCCGACCCATTTTGAACGCAAACATGCGTCCGGTTTGGGTCGAGACAGACAGCGAAATGACGCACCACTCATCCACATCGGTGCCGCATGGCAAGCAGCCACCTACCTCACGTCATCCAACATAAATGCGTGCGCGGTCGGCTCCACCTGGCGTCCGCCTGGGCGAACGGTAAGCGTCCTTCTTAAATGGGGAGTCGTGGACCGGTTGCAGTCCACGCTCCCACTCGAGCTCGTCGGCCGCCGGCAGCCAAGGTGTGGTGGAGCACCGGCCGCAAGGGGGCGCATGACCACGAGGCTGGTTCGTCCTCGGACTGCCGCCCGCCGTCAAAGCAGAGCCTGCACCACCCCCACGAAGGGCCCCCGCGCCGCCCGCATTCACCATTGCCCCTGCGGCCCCCCGGCGAGCGCGACCGGCACTACGTCCACGCGGATGTTTTCCGCTGTTATTAGGAGACCAGGACACCGCTCCCCTGGAGCGACGTTCACCTACCCAATAACTGGCACCTGTCCGCGGATCGGGTGCCGATCCCGCCGGTCCCGATGAGCGGTAGTGCCCGCCACGAGGAGATCGAACGCCGCCGCTGCCTCCTGCCTGACGACCTCTACTACGACCACAGGTACGCCGTCTACTCCGCTTTCTGGGACACCTGGTTTCGGGACGAGCACGACACAGATGCGCGTCCTACTTTTCCAGCAGCTCGTCGGGCCCGCGGCGGCCACGTACAGAGCGCCGAGCACATGCTCCGAGCCATCCCCAGGTGCGCGGCATCACGCCGACGCAGTCGCTGTCGCCTTCGCCCTCTCCGGCGCCACCACCACCTTCCCGCATGACAGAGGAGGAGGAGGCCCGGCTCATTCAACGTGTCATGGAAGACTCCATGAACACGCACGATGAGCGCCAAATGGGAGGGCCTGGACGCCATGCTGGCCCTCTCTGCGGCCGGCGACATGGTCGTACCAGAGCTGGAGATGCTGGACGTGAAGGAGGTCAAGAAGGAGGTGAAGGAGGAGGTGTTGGAGGAGCAGCCGATTGCCGCATTCCACCGGCACCTGGTGGGCCATAGATGAGCTGGTTGTGCACGGCCACGGGCATGGCCGACGCCATGGCCGTGAACTGGTGCCCCATGTCGCCGCGGTCACCGTAGCGGGAGACTTCACCACGGGGGGAGGTGGTGCAGGCGCCTCCCACCTTCCAGGGGCCTCCGTCCCACCTCTGGACGCCGCCGCCCTACATCGACCTTACTGGCGACGAGGACGACAACGGCGAGGCGTGAGGAGACGGCGATGGGCACGACATCGACGGGTACGGCAACAGCGCGCGGACGGCGCTTTTCTTTTGTTTCAATTTTATGTTAATTGTGTTTATGTTAAGAAATGTGTAACGGGGCCGTGACTGTTTAATTATGTTTTATATTTGCGTTTATTTGAAAAAAAATCAGCATTTCTTTGAGTTTTGTGTTTTGTTATATCATGTCCACCCAGACATGATATGGGGTGCGGCAATGCGTTGGGTGCATCAACACGACAACAATCCCAAACGGATATGAACGATCCAATTACCGCCCCATACAGACGAAAGCAGTGTAAAACGAACGTTCGTTTAGGGTCGTGCGCTGGAGTTGACCTAACTGACTTTTGACCCCTTTGCATGTCCTATGCTTTTTTTTGAAAACCCCACCCATATATTAATTAACTTAGAATGTTAATACAATCGTTCAATACAACATGTTCCACACAGGCCGGAACGCTATTAATAAGAACACCATCAGACTTATTATTAAAACTAAACTTAGCTATCTCATGCGCCACCTTATTAGCTTTCCTGCTAATCTTGGAGATCTTCACATTCGGCAGCATCTTAGAAATATTGAATGCTTCCTTCTTTAGGTCAACAAGGGGAGATCTGTCAAACCTGTAATTTTCAAGAACACCAGCCACAAAAGAACAATCAGTTTCTAATATGATGGGTTGGTGAAGGGTGATACCGATATACAATCCGGAGATTGTCGCTCTAATTTCCGCTTCCTCAGCACTATAGCAGGCTCCAATATAATCCCAAGAGGAAATGATTACTTCTCCAATATGATTCCTGACAACGACCCCCACACTTGTGGCGTTGATTGCCTTCACAAAACTTGCATCGACGTTAATTTTGAAAAACTCCGCGTTGGGAGGTTTCCAACTAACATCCTTCCTCTCCCCATTATTCGAATCCTGAATGCCCTCCCCCAATTCCTTGCCTTTGTAACTTATCACTCCCTGCGTTTTTGAGTGGCAAGACGAAAAGGAAGCCCAGTAATTATGAACAAAATTTACAAAGGCTAATATGGATTCTTTACCTTTAGCAAAAATCAAATCATTCCTCAAGTGCCAAGCTCTCCATAACGTGAAAATAGTTTGCTCACGCACTGTTGGACTTAATTGATCCAGTAAAATAAGAAACCAATCTGGCCCAATATTTTTAAAAAGCACTTCGGCAGGCAAATTCCACACTTTTCTCAAAGCCAAACGAAGTGCATGTGCCTTTGGGCAACTGACCAAAGCATGAAAAGTGCATTCATCTTTGATGCCACAAATTGTGCACGTTCTCAGGATTGCTTGATGGTGTTTAACCCTATTAACTTGAACTGCCAAACTATTTGAAGCCACCCGCCAAGCAAAAATTCTAATCTTCTGAGGGACATTAGCTTTTCAGATAATATTCCAGATCCTCCTTTCCCCATTTACTACTACACTAGAATTTCCCACATTAACCTTCGAGTCCATGAGGTTCTGAGCAAGCCTGTACGCACTCTTAACTGAAAACATGCCACTTTTCTCATGATGCCAGGCAATAAAATCTCCCTCACCCAAATTCAGCATGCGCAGCTTTAAGATTTCTTCTGCATCATGAGGGTAAAAAAGATGCCTGATGAGATTCTCATCCCACCTCCTAGTATCTGACCTAAATAACTCGGACACCCATTTGATCCTTGTTCTGTTTTTCTTGGCAGCAATCTTCAGGCCAGACTCCCTAGGAATCCAATTGTCTCTCCATATGTTTATACTGGTCCCATCAACAACTCTCCAGATTTCACCCTGTTTCAATAATTCGAGGCCATGCATAATACCTTGCCACGGAAGCGATGACGATTGCGGGAATACAGTATCAATAAGATGTCCATGCGGATAATATTTTGCTTTCATCACCTTAGCACACAAAGAGTCCGGAAAAACCAATAAACGCCATGCTTGTTTGGCCAGAAGTGCTTGATTAAATAGCCTGAGATCACGAAAGCCCATACCCCCTTCACCTTTTGGTCTTGTCATCTTATCCCAAGCCAACCAATGAGTTCTCCTTCTATTCTCATCATCACCCACCAAAAATTCCGAATAATTTGCGATAAATCATCACAGAGGGACACGGGAAATTTAAAAATACTCATGCCATAGACCGGAATGGCCTGAATAACAGATTTGATTTGAATTTCCTTTACCCCGTTGGAAGCATATTTTTCAACCCAGCCTTCCCCTCGCTTAATAGCTTTATCTTTGGTAGATTGAAATTTGCCCGCCTTCATACGACCTTCCGGCACTAGTAAACCCAGGTACTTATCATCAAATCCTTCACTTGAGATCTGAAGGATAACCAAAATGGACACCTGATCTTCCAAAGCAACTTTTTTCCCAAACAAAATGGAACATTTTTCTGGGCTTAACAATTGACCTGTACCCTCCTCATAAGCAGTCAAAATACCTTTGACGGCCAAAACTTGCTCCACAGAACCCTTAAAAAACAGAAGGCTGTCGTCAGCAAATAATAAATGAGAGATACCTGGAGCATATCTGTTCAAACAAAAATCTTGAATCACCCGTCTTGCCGAAGCATCATTAAAAAGCAAAGAAAGCGCTTCAGCCACAAAGAGAAACAAGTATGGTGATAATGGATCTCCTTGCCTAAGCCCAAACGACGGATGAAAAGACTCCAGTAACTGCCCATTAAATCTCACTGAAAATTTTACTGATGTAACACACGCCATAATCCACTTTATCCAAGTTGGCGCAAAGCCATACGCTCCAAGCATACTTTCCAGAAACTTCCAGTCCACACGATCATACGCTTTGACAAGATCCAACTTATATGCACAATATTCACCACGACTATCTTTCAAAGTATTCAACGAATGCATACATTCAAAAGCGATGAGAGCATTATCAGAGATTAATCTTCCAGGAATGAAGGCACTTTAAGTAGGAGAAATCATACCATCCAAGAGGGGTCTCATTCTATTTACGAGGCACTTGGAAATAATTTTATATATGACGTTGCAAAGGCTAATAGGTCGAAAATCCTTCATCTCTTGGGGATTCTTCACTTTAGGTATAAGAACAATGGTAGTATCATTAATCCCTTCGGGCATAATTCCTGAAAGAAAAAATTGCTGTACGGCACGAACGATATCTTTCTTTGACAAACCCCCGTTCCTCTGGAAGAATCTGGCTGGAAACCCATCAGGTCCTGGCGCCTTCAAAGGCCCAATTTGGAAAAGTGCGTCACTAATTTCTTGCTCAGAAAATTGTTTGCATAACTCCTCATTCATTTCATCATTCACCAACGGTTTAACAAGTGGAATAATACGAGATGGGTTAACTGTATGATCACAACAGTACAGGTTCTTGAAAAATAAGTTAGCGATACCTTTGATTTCATCCATATCCTGAGACAGAGATCCATCGCTTCTTTTAATAGCAGAAATATTATTCTTCTTCGCTCGCCAAGTGGCTTTCCTATGAAAAAATTTAGTATTCCTATCCCCCCATCTCATTTTGTCCAAACATGATCTCTGCTTCCACATAATTTCTTCCTTTATTAGGAACTCATCCATCTCTGATAGTATTTTCTTCCTCTCCTCTATTGCATTATGATCATTTCTCTTAAATAGCACATTTAACCTGTTACGCGCAGCTTCAAGCTTTTTTGGCAGATAGCCTATGTGAACCTTACTCCAACCATGAAGAGATTTCATCATCTTGTCCAAATTATTTGCCACATCTCCCAGATCATTGACGTGCAAACTTTTGTTCCAGCATGATTCAATATGTACTTTCAGTTCCGCTTCCTCTCTCTCCCAGTACGCTTCATATTTCAACTGTTTAACAAACGAACCGGAGCGAGAGGCACCCATCAATTCAATAAGAATAGGACAATGATCAGATCTGGAACTAATAATATGAGAGACCTTGCAGTTGGGAAAAATAAAAGACCATTGAGGGCAAGCGACCGCACGGTCTAGCCTAACTTTCACGTTTTTATTGCCTTCCTGCTTATTATTGTAAGTCCAAGAAACTCCATGGAAACCCAAATCAAATAGGTTGCAATCATAGAGAACTTCACGAAAATTAGCCATAAGTTTTTGCGCTCGCTTAATCCGAGAAAAGTGCTCATTCTGCCACATTGCCTCATTAAAATCCCCAACCATAAACCACGGCCCAGCCCCAAGAGGTTTAATTCGTCTTAACAGCTCCCACATCACATACCTTTGGCTCGCCTTCGGTTTCCCATAGACAAATGTACTTCTCCATTTACTTCCAGCACCATTGTAAATGTACATGTCGATGAAGTGTTCACCATATTTGTTCAACTCCAAAGTGTACAGATTATCCCAAAATACCGCTAGTCCACCACCGTTGCCTGGCACAGAAACAGAGAAAACATTTTTCATACCCAAGCGATACCGCAAACTCTCAACATATTCTTTATTTTGCCTTGTTTCGGAAAGAAAGATAACATTGGGTCGATGTGTCTTAGTGAGACAAACAAGCTCTTGGACTGTCCTAGGGCGACCCAACCCTCGACAGCTTCAACATATCATTTTCATGGCTCCTGACGGGCGTCGTCAAGCGCGCCCGTCAGTTGACCGGCAGCCCCAGGGCCGGTAGCTTCCTTGGCAGTGTCCTCAACATCTCTCTCCTCCCCTACAAATTCGCTCCTTCTACCCTCAACCACCTCCTCACCACCATCTACTTCCTCTGTTACATGCACAATAGACCCATCTAAGCCTACTACAGTTTCAACTCTCTCAAGACACACTCTTTTACATGCCACACTCATATCTAAATCACCCCTAACCTCTATGCTATCAATACTAGAGGTGTTCATGCTTATGATAAGGTCTTGATCATCTTGACAGTGCCTCTTGCTACCCGCCGTACTTTCAAGCATGGCAGCAAAGGCCGCCTTGCAAACCCATCAATTCATGTCCTATGCTTGAGGATGGTTGGTTTCCTCGTGTGTTTTCTCTGTTGCTTCAACCCACTCCCCCCACTCTGGCCGCCTGCCAGGCAACACGCCGTCGCTGCCCACTTCCTCCATCGCTATCTCTCTTCCTCATCTCATGGATGTACCATCTTCTTCCGAGCGCCGGCTTCGCTCCGCGCCATCCACCGACGAGGACGCCGGCCACCACCGCGAAGGGCACCGGTAGGACGGACCCTGCGCTGCGCCGCGACTGCATTCCTCTCACCCTCACCCCGGTCTTCGGCATTGTTGCGAGAAGAGAACCCCCACGGCCTGCTACCAGGAGAGTGGAAACTGCATGTTTCGGTGAGTCCAAGCTTGGATTTCTGTGCTGAAGGTTCGACCGTTGAGTAGAAACCAAAATGATTTGGCAGCCCATCTGAATTTGGTTACAGATTTACAGGATCTGCTCCTAAGCCTGGAAAGGAAGTTCAGTCTAGTTCCAAGTTGGGCTGAGTGTCTGACATTCGCCGCGGAGGAAGGAGCAAGACCTCCTAATCTGCGGCAATGCCACGCGTCCGACCCGGCTCGTCCTCCAGCACCGTCTCCTCACGCGCCAACCAGCTGCTAAACAAACTCAAGGATCATCTGGGCTCTGGGACGCTCCAGCCGGAGCGCGCACACCAACTGTTCGACAAATTGCTGCGCCAAACCGTTCCGGTATCAGCGTTCCGCCCTCGCGCGTGCGCTGCCCTCCGCTGCCTGCACCGACGGCCCTGCTCTAGCCATTGCTCTCTTCAACCGCATGGCTCGAGAGGGCCGCCGGGTGATAGAGCCCAACATTTACACCTACAACATACTAATTGACTGCTGCTGCCGCTCGCGCCACCCTGACCTAGGTCCCGCCTTCTTCGGCTTCCTCCTCAAGACAGGCATCAAGGCGGACATCATCACCTTCAACAGCCTATTGAAGTGCCTCTGTGACATGATGCAGATGGAGGAGGCCCTCAACATGCTGCTCTACAGGATGCCTGAGCTGCCTGATAGCATCTCCTACTCAATAATTATTAAGAGCTTATGTGACAATGGGAGGAGCCAATGTGCACTTGACCTGCTCCGGATGAAGGCCAAAAAGGGAGCTGACCACTACCCTGGATTGGTGGCATACAACAGGGTAATCAATGGCTTAATTAAGGAGGGTGAACTAAGCAAAGCATGCTCTCTATTCCATGAAATGATGCAGCAGGGGGTCGTGCCTAATGTGGTGACGTATAGCTCCATTATCGATGCATTGTGCAAAGCAGGAGCAATGGACAAGGCAGAGGTGGCCCTTCGACAAATGGTTGGTAATGGTGTTCGACCGGATATTTTTACATATACTAGCCTGATCCATGGATATTCCATTTCAGGCCAGTTTGAAGAGGTCGTTAGGTTGTTGGAAAAATTGAGAAGTCAAGGTGTCAAACCAACTGTTTTTACTTGCAACACAGTCATGGACTACCTTTGCAAGCATGGAAAAATCAAAGAAGCTGCAGAATTTTTTTATTCCATGCCTGAGAAGGGCCATAAACCTAATAGTCTCATACTCTATTATGCTTTATGGGTACGCTAAAGAAGGATCCCTTGTTGAAATGACTGATCTCTGTGAGCTGATGGCAAGAGACGGTATTGTACCCGATCTCCATTGTTTAAACATACTGATTAATGCATATGCTAAGTGTGGAATGATGGATGTAGCTATGCTTTTCTTCAAAGACATGTTGAAGCAGGGAGTGAACCCTGATGAAGTCACATATTTAGCTGTGATAACCGGGTATTGCAGAGTGGGCATGATGGATGATGCTATGGAAAAATTCAATGAGATGATCGATATGGGAGTACCACATAACTCAACTGTTTACAGGTGCATGATTCAGGGTTACTTAAATCATGGTGATTTCTTGAAAGCAAAGGTATTGACTACTGAAATGAAGACCAAGGGTATCCATCCTAGACCGCGGAAAAGCCAAAGAATTGATTCAGGGTACCTCATGACACAACTATTTACAGGTGCATGATCCAGGGCTATTTTCGTCATGGTGATTCAAAGAATTGGTTACCGAAATGAAGAACAAGAATATTGGTCATAGGCTGCAGAGGGGTAATGGTAATGGAAGGATACATTATCTTTGACTTGGTTAAACCCACTGGTGAGAGGCCTGATGCTATTACATTTACTTCAGTTACCAGTGGATATTGCCTAGTTGCCAAGATGGAAGAAGCTTTCAGAATACCTAATGCTATGGTACCGGTTGGTGTGAGGCCTAGTTTAATTATGCAGCACTTCTCGGTGGCTGTTGCAAAAATGGAAGAATCGATGCTGGGCAAAAGTGTTAGCCTGTATCTTACAATTTATGTTTCTGGCATCATATTGGATGGAGAACTTTGTTGCATTATTTCAATTATTGTCGCAGCAAAAACTTCTTACTGTTTCATGTGTTACTTTTACTGGCACATTGACTTGATAGTTAAACTGCTGATCTAAGTAAGAAGCTAAATGGTAATTCAGATTGGTGCTTCAGTTTGTTCTTTGGTAAATGTTGCATGTCAGCATCAAAGTACACTAAGTAATTGCAAATTACTAGAGTGTTGCCTGATTAGATAGCTGATCTGATGGAACTGAAAATATAATGGTGTTTTTGGCGTGTACGTTTTAACCCAATGTATTTTTTTCTGTCAGATCCAGATTAGCTTGACAAAATGAAAAGATAATGTGTTTTTTGTTGACATTGATTGCCAATTGAGTTTTACTTAGTTGCCCGGCGACGGTGCTGTCTATACACCACAGGTTCGGAAACAGATCTCACCAAAGGACAACTCTCATTTGGTACAGTTCTTGCCCTTACAATACTGTTTTGCTACAAAGGCTTGAAGTTCTCGCTCTGTGATACTCACTGATAGTCAGAGATTAAAACACCTATTCGCTCTGTGATACTTACTGATATTCACAGATAAAAACATCTATTTGGTATACTAAAAATACCTCTGATTACCATAGAATTGAGCAACATGTGATGCACGATAATAATGTTACTCAGCTATACTAAAATCAGAAAATGTTGATGTCTGGATAATATTGCAGAAGTCTCGATGAGGCTACCAAATGCGTGCATCTGAACAATTTATCCGGTGTGAGATGGCTTATTATTTGAGGATGTTCAGTTCATTGATAATCCTGTCTAGTGTCCACGAAGGAATATTCCATGACTAAAGCAGCTCTCTGAAAGACAATATGCCAATTCAACTATGAAAAAGGTGTCTGTTGAGACTGAATCCCCTATTTTTTTCATGTGCTTATAATTCGAAGTAATTAATGGAGGGTGCTTTCTAGACTGCTCTGCTCCAGAAGTTTATGGTTGCAAGCTTGCTGTCTCTTCAAAACATTCTGAAATTCTCATTGCATAGCCTTTGCCATTATATCTGCATGCATTTCTCTTATTTCTGGAGCCCATTTGATTACAATTTCATGTCTAGTGACAGTTTCTTCTTTCTAACTTGATTCTACAACTGATCCATGTAGCCATCCTATGCTATATATTTAGATTAGTCCCTTTGGCACACTTTGTTTTTGGAACCATTCCTTTGGCACACACTTGCAATCTATGAGTATGATACGTAATCAATCTGGAGAACGGAGCCGAGTTCCAACACGATCCGATAGAATTTGCAACTTGGATATTCAGTGATACAGGAGCATAAGGGAACTTTGAGAAACATCTGATAACATCACAATGTAAGCTGACAGACTGACGATGAGGGGAGAGGGATCACAGGGGGAGTCAGGTGAGGGAAGACTGACACTGTTATCAGGATGTCGCCTCTATTGTATAGCAGAAAATTAATTCATTTGCATGATCCGTGCTTAGCACAAGAAAATTTATTATGCGTACAAGAGGTTGGCAAATAAAGCGAACTGGATACAGATTGCAAGCTTCAGCCTGAAGCGACAAAGTACCAAAATTGTTCAGAATATCATCTGTTTCATCAATGGAATTGGCACTCAACAAGTTTCAGTAGGCTTGATTGCACACAGTCGATCCTCTCTTTTACAAAAGATGAAAATAAATTTTGCTAGCACTTTGTATCAAAACAAAATAATTGAACCACATGCATCTGTTACTTTGAGCTCAACTGAAATTTGTACCATAATCCTCTTGCTCCAAAGATTGAGTAGACAATAATTTCTTGTAATCTTAACTAGCAAGTAAATAAGAGCCAAATGAATATACATGAAAATTTCTTAAAAGTAACACAGAAATTTCTAGTTCCAGCCCTTATACATAAGTAGCAAACCATGAATTACACATAATTATTAGTGACAACGGCAAAGTCATGGAGATTTAAAAAGATAACAATGCTTATTTATGAAGTAAATATGCGATTGCAGCACACAGTTTATGGTTCTACGCTTGCTGCGTCCTCAAAACATTCTAAAATTCTCACTCATGATAACAGTTTCATGCTAGTGATAGTTTTTTCTTTCTATCTTTTTTTCACGACTGATCCATGTACCTATCCCATGCTATTTTTACTGAAGACCCAAGGCCAACCAGTTCCTTTGGCCCAAATTTTCCAAACCATATGATGAGAAAACAGCCAGGAGAACGGAGCCGAGTTCCAGCATGCTCTCGGGGCAAGCACCCAGAGCTAGATGAGCATCAGGAAACTTCAAGAAAATCTGAAAACATCACAATGTACTACCGTTGTCGCAAACTGATATACCAAGTCATAAAGTCAGTATTACAGTGAAATGCAGCTGACAGAGTGATGATGAAGATAAAGCAATCACGGTGGGGAGTCGGGTGAAGGAGGGTTAGGCCTCTACGGGCTACCTGCTTGTAATATCCCTATTGTATAGCAGAAAATTAATCCATTTGCTATATCTTACATGTGGCATCCTCACCAGACAATTTAGTATGTGCAGAAGAGGTACGACTGAAACTGAAGCCACAAAGCACCAAAATTGTACAGATAGAGAAAGAAAGTATGACTGAAAGTGAAGCGACAAAGCACCAAAAAACTGAAGCGATAAAGTACCAGAACTGAAGCGACAACTTCAGTAGGCGTGACTGCACGCAGTAGGATAAAATGAAAAAACCTTATGCAATGCTCGTCATTTCCATAGAGAAAGAAAATAAAAATGTTGTTAGCCAAAATTAGGATGATCAAATAGTTCATGCACAAAAGAACATCGGAGAGAAGATTACAAAAACGATAGTAATAGATTTTACTGTAGCACTTGAAGGAAAGAAGTGAACAGCACACCAACTGTTACTCTGAGCTCAAGTACACTTATACCATAATCTTCTTGCGCCAAAGGTCAAGTAAACAATAATTGCATGTAATCTTAACTAGCAAGTAAACAAGAATCAAATGATCACACATGGAAAATTATTATCTTAGAAGTAACACATAGAAATTTCTATTTCCAGCCCTTACATAAGTATCAAACCATGAATTACACATAATTGTTAACGATAACGACAAAGTAATGGATATTTAAACAGATAAAAGAAGGTTATGTAGGAACTAAATATCCGAGTGCAGCACGCAGCATTCACTCCAGGAGGGTATTGACAATGGATTTTACGTTGAGCTTCTTGAGGTCAGTGTAAGACTGACCACAGCCAACGAACATGACAGGAGCTCCAGATACATACACCATGGAAAGCGCTGCTCCAACCTTGTCATCAATGGTGTCAAACTTGGTAAGCAGGATGCCATCTATCGATCTAGCAGTGGGAGCAGTGGAAAGGTCTGTCAGTTTCTGGCTAAACTTGGTGAGCTGATCAACAGCATCATTTCCCACCAGCGCTTCTCCCACAAACAAAACCAGGTCCGGGTTATTGAGATTGATGAGCTTGGAGAGTGCCCTCATGAGTGGCTCATTGTCTTGCATACGCCCTGCGGTGTCGACAAGAACGACGTCTGATTTGTTCCGGGTGGCTTCCTGAATCGCACCCTTCGCCACTACAGCTGGATCCCTTTCGTATCCTTTCTCAAATATTGGAATCTGAAGCCTGCGAGCATGTGTGCGCAGCTGCTCAACAGCGCCAGATCTAAAGGTGTCACATGCTGCCAGCGTGACACTAAGATCATGCTGAAGAAGCCAATAAGCGACCTTTGCGAGGTTAGTGGATTTGCCTACCCCATTAACCCCAACAAAGACGATGACATACGGCGTGCCACGGTCCTTGGCGGCATGAACATCTCTCAGTACGTCAATAGATCGCCTTGGGGTCAAAATGCGAACCAGAGCCTCTTCCATAGCTGCCTGAACAGAAGAGGATATCCGTGTGAACGATCCAAGCTTCTTGCCTAGGAGGCTGGTTGCGACTGATTCACAGAGTTTCTCTGCAATTTCCTCGGCTACATTCTTGGTCATGAGCTGGTCTTTCAGAGATTTGAGTGCAGGTTGCAGATCAGACTCCTTCAGTTCTGCATTGCTACCTGCAATGCTCCTGAACATTGAGGAGAACCACCCATCCTTTGCTGTGCTCCTCACCGCTTCATCCTTATCCATCATGCTCTTCCCCTGGTTGACAGCCGTCTGCTCCCCAGCCCCTCCGCCATGACCCGCCGGGTTGGAATAATCCAACTTCTTCTCGGATGGTTTCTTATCCTTGGGTACAGGTTTCTTGTCTCTCCCTGGTCTCGGTTTCTTCTTATCCTTGTGCACAGGTTTATTCCGCTTGTCTTTATCATTGCGTGGAAAAAGGAATTTTGTTATGTTTTCAAAATTAAAAGCCCCATTGTTGGGACCTCCTTCCTCCTCCCTTTCCACAACAACACCACCATGGCCGGCATGAGAATTCTCTTCCACACCATTGAAGCTACCATCTGCTGCTGAGCTGTGCTTGGCCTGCCTGGAAGGCTCACCATCGGAGTCATCCTTCCCAGACTCATCACCCATCTTCTCACCACCAGCAGCACCACCACCACCACCGCCAACGCCACCATGGGGCTGGAGAGCGCCAGGGGATGAAGCTGGAGCAGGCTTCGCGGAGACGGGGGGCGGACGGGACGCGCGCGCCTCGGCCTCGAGATGGAGCTGCCGGAACCTCTCCCCGAACTCGTCGTAGGACACGCGGCTCGGGTTGTAGATCCGCGCGAATTCCGCGCTGACGGCGGCCAGGAGGTCGTCGACGTACAGCAGGTGGAGCACCCGCCTGTAGACGGCGACGAAGACGAGCCCGAGCGCGTTGTCGTAGGTCCACCTGAGCGCGTGCGGGCCGTGGGTGAAGCCGGCGCCGGCCCCGGCGGAGGCTGAGCGGCCCTCGAGGAGGAAGGACCGGATGAGTGCGTCGATCGGGGAGCCCTTCAGCGCAGCGGCGGCGCCGGCCAGCGACCACAGGATGAGGCCGCCGCGCGTGAAGATGAGCAGCTCCTCCAACATCTCGCCGGCGATTTGGCGGCGGAAACCCTGGGATTGTCCGCGGCGGCGAACTGATTACCTATCGCGCGAACTGAATCGGAAGACTGGGGAGGCGTGGGGTTAGGGCTGGGCTGGGCCTGGGCTATGTAGCGCCGAAACAGACGTACCCTGACCCGGACTCGGACATTCTCAGTCTATCCGAATTTGAATATACTTTGGTAAAGAACGATTTTTTTTTCGGGTAAAAGAGAACGAATTTGAATACAGTACTCCAAAATCGGATTTCCTCAAAAAAGGTAGAAAAATTGAATTTGGTTATTAATCCTAAATTAAGACAAGTTAAACCAATCCTAGTTCTACACCATGGAGACTTCCATGGTTTTTCTACATCAATAGTTTAATTATCTAGTACAACAAGTTTTGCCTGTTTCTGATAAGGAAGGAGCGAATAACGATGGTGCCTCCTCGGCTTGCACCAGTGATGGTAGACGTTACTAGGTAATATATGAACCTGAATATAATTCATGTTACTTCTGGTGTTATTTGTACTGCTATAAAAGGTTTTTTGAACACAATACATACGCAGATGCTCGTACATACGCACATACACTCATCTCTATGAACACAGACATGCACACTCTATGCCTATGAGCACCTCCGAGGGACTGAACCGTTGAGATTGACGAAGTCGCCACAGACGTCTTTATAGTCGACGAGAACGTCTGCTTTCACTGAACACACATCGCCGCAAGCCCTCAAATAAATACAGGAAAATGCGAGCATCAATGTCAAATCTAAGATTTGAACTTCGATGGGCTAGGGATACCACTGCCTTCCTAACGATCCAACCATATTGGTTCACTCTACTACTATATCAGTTGATAAATAGTTTGGAAGTATTTTCCGCATTAAAAAGAATATGCAAGACAAATGCTTTTAATAAGATTGCCCTCTGCCACATTTTGTTATTTGCAACATCTATATCTTTATTATTAATGAATATAAAATCCAAAGTTAATACAAACATGGTTGTTATTTGCTTCTTATTGACTTTTATTACTTCTTTATTTGGATCTTGCTGAATAATTACAACCGTAATAGAACAACTGTTAGAAATGTGATAAATAAGTCATCAAATTATCTTACTAACCATGACATATGATCACCACTTCAAAAATATTTATCACAATTTATTTTCGATGAAACCCATTTAAACCTGTTCTTCTGCAAAAAAAAACCCTAAACCCCATATTTTGCTAGAATTGATAAAAAATGAAACAGAAAATTGAATAAAAACATGCAGGTCTAATATTATGATATCTCTTCTCCCGGTTCAAAATTATATATGTGTCCTTTTAAAACATTAGAAATAGTTATATTATTATCACATGTACATTAACCTGGAAATAGTTTAGAAAAATACTCATGATGTATTTTGGTATTTTCAGCCTACCCAGTTGAGAACCTCACTGAGCCATGTTCCAAAACTATAAACTAAATAGCAAATACAGATATGATCCAAGTCGATTCATGCCTTGTTCATCACTCAAACATCTCCCAATAATCCCAAGTTAATTCATAGACATGTACTTGGCTATCCTCTACATTTTTTTGTGTTAAGCTTTTTATGTGAGATACCCCATCCATTCACCTAGCACCGATAACTCCGATCCCATTCATAGACATGTATGTTTTAACCTGAAAATAGTTTTTTTGCCATGATTTCCTCTCCAATAGCTTCACAACGCGCCTGCCCTTTCTCACACCCTGTGATTTGCACCATCATATGGACAATGTTGCGTGCATGTGTGTGTGTGTGTGTGGATCATATGATTGAGTGCTACTATGGCTATATCCTATTATTGATTGGCTTGGCTTGCCTTGAAACGTAGACCTTCATACTTTGGTCCTCTTTTAAAAATCCGACGTGTCATGTGGATCCGAGTGGTCTCGTGTAACGCCCTTGATGCGGCTATATCTCCCACGTGTCGAAGCACGACTTAGAGGCATAACCGCATTGAAAGCAATGTCGCAAGTGAGGTAATCTTCGCAAACAACCCATGTACATAAATAAAGGGGAAAGGTACATAGTTGGCTTACACTCGCCACGTCACACAATTGCATAAATAAGTCATTACAATCATCCAATACACTCAAGGTCCGACTACGGAACCAAAATAAAGATCAACCCCCAAATGCGACAAAGTCCCCGATCGCCCCAACTGGGCACCACTATTGATCATCTGGGAAAGACACGTATGTAGTAACGACGAGAGTCTTCATCGAATTCCCACTTGAGCTCGGTCATATCATCTGGAGCGGTATCATCGGTCCCTGCATCTGGTTTTGGAAGTAAACTGTGAGTCACGGGGACTCGGCAATCTCACACCCTTGCGATCAAGACTATTTAAGCCTATAGGTAAGGTAAAGGTATGTTGTGCAGCTGCAGCAAGCGACTAGCATATATGGTGGCTAACATATTCGCAAAAGAGAGCGAGAAGAGAAGGCAAAGGCACGGTCGAACAACTATGATCAAGAAGTGATCCTAGAACCACCTACGCCAAGCATTACTCCAACACCGTGTTCACTTCCCGGACTCCGCCGAGAAGAGACCATCACGGTTACACACATGGTTGGTGCATTTTAATTAAGTAAAGTTTCAGGTTATCTACAACCGGACATTAACAAATTCCCATCTGCTCATAACCGCGGGCACGACTTTCGAAAGTTCAAATCCCTGCAGGGGAGTCCCAACTTAGCCCATCACAAGCTCTCATGGTCAACGAAGGATATTCCTTCTCCCAAGACAATCCGATCAGACTCGGCATCCCGGTTACAAGACATCCTCGACAATGGTAAAACTAAACCAGCAAAGCCGCCCGAATGTGCCGACAAATCCCGATAGGAGCTACACATATCTCGTTCTTAGGGCACACTTAGATGAGCCAGACGTCGGGAAGGCCAGCCCAGAGTTGCCCCTGGTAGCCCCGGACATCGCTCAGTTGGACCAACACTTAGAGAAGCACTGGCCCGGGGAAACCCAAGGGAAACCCAAGGGAAAAAGGCTAGGTGGCGAATGGTAAAACCAATGTTGGGCCATGCTGGAAGAGTTTTATTCAAGGCGAACTGTCAAGGGGTTCCCATTATAACCCAACCGTGTAAGGAACGCAAAATCCGGGAACATAACACCAATATGACGGAAACTAGGGCGGCAAGAGTGGAACAAAACACCAGGCATAAGGCCGAGCCTTCCACCCTTTACCAAGTATATAGGTGCATTAAGATAAACAAGATAATACGGTGATATCCCAACAATAAACAAGTTCCAACAAGGAATGAACTCCAATCTTCACCTGCAACTAGCAACGCTATAAGAGGGGCTAAGCAAAGCGGTAACATAGCCAAACAACGGTTTTCTAGGACAAGGTGGGTGAGAGGTTTGACATGGCAATGTGGGAGGCATGATAAGCAAGTGGTAGGTATCGTAGCATAGGCATAGCAAAAGAGCGAGCATCTAGCAAGCAAAGATAGAAGTGATTTCGAGGGTATGGTCATCTTGCCTGCAAAGTTCTCATAGTTGCCTTGATCCTCGTAAGCCAACTCAACGGGCTCCTCGATCACGAACTCGTCTCCCGGCTCTACCCAAGCAATAACAACAAGCAAAAAAGAACACAATCAACCACGTGCAATGCTCAAGCAACATGATGCAAACATGGTATGATATGCGGGATGCGGTATGTGATGCATATGCAAGATTTGGAAAGGAAAGATTGAACCTGGCCTCAACTTGGAAATCCAATAGTGCCACTGGAAAGGGGAGTTGATTTCGGTCGAAATCGATATAAAGATCACCGGAATCGGATGCATGGTTTGGAAATGGCAAGCAAAACAAATATGGCACCGGTCTGCGATAAACAACAAGTAGCCTTCTAAATGCATCAAGATAAATAAGCTAATGCACTCAAACATGACAATAAAATACATGGCAGGGATCCACCCATGATGCTTGACAAAAGATGAACACTGAGCTACGGCTAGTTCACTCATTAACAGGTTCAAACAAGCATGGAAAAATTACAAAAGATAACAGGTTTCAGACTTGGTGAAATTAACACAAGTCAGGAATTTATCATCAGGAAGAAATGTTTAGAGCATGGTAACTACATGCTATAGGAACATATCATGGCAAAGCAAGGCATGGCAAAATTGCAAAACATGTTAACAATCTGCGAGGAACATTTTATAGCAAAAGTAGAGCTCGATTGACTCAAGCTAGGGTGCTCCATAATTGCAAACAAAGACATGGATGGATAGATCACAACATTATCTACAAAACATCCTTACTGATCATCCTCAAAAGAGGCACGGATCACTAGGAAACAACATGAACATATGGCATAAAAATAAAGACAGGGCAAGGACTTTGTGAAATTCTAAGTCCCTGAAATCAGCATCATTGAGTAAGCTACTTTGCATGTTTGTGCTAGTCACCAAAAAGATCACAAAAATACATGGCATACACCCCTGTAAAGATGGCATGGCATTCTTCAAAACACATTTAGAGCTTAGGATCATAGCATGCACACATTAATCATGGCAAAAATGAAAAAAGGGCATTTGCTGAAACAGATCTGACATAATCATCACATAGCCCTCTTCCAACATCATTTCGGGCATCAAGATGAGCTCAAATGAAAATGATGCAATCAGATGATATGATGTACTCGTCGAGACAAACATTTTGATATGCTACACACATGAATCAGAGCTACGATGAGGGGGTTATGATGCGCCAAAGTATGCCAAAAATTATCGGGGATTAGGGTTTCGGGGAAAGTCGACCGTCTTGTTGAGGATATTACTGCTGGGCGTAAACCGGCCTATCTGGGCTGGGTCAACTTCATCAGTAGTTCCAGAAGTGATAAAGCCCAAGAAGGCAGATGAGGGCCTAAGGCCCGTAGCCGGTTCAAGACTTGTAGTTGTAAACCGGAAGTTGTATATAAGCTTGTATTGTAAGTTAGGAATAAGGAGAGACCAACCCGGATACGAATATCGACCGGTGTTGGGACTCTGTGAACCGACGGGTGTCACCCGTGTATATAAGGGGACGACCCGGCGGCGGTTTAAGGACAACAGACAACAACTCGAGACATAGGCGAAGCTTGTTTGCTCCCTAGTCATCGAAACCCCATCAATTCCATCACAACTAGACGTAGGCTTTTACCTTCATCGAAGGGGCCGAACTAGTATAAACTCTCTTGCGTCCCTATGTCCGCTTTAACCCCTTCAAGCTAACCCGTCGCGATGGCTCCACGACTAAGTCCTTTCTCTAGGACATCTGCCGTGACAAAACCACGACAGTTGGCGCCCACCGTGGGGCTATCGCACGATGGTTTCCGGTTCTTGGAGGGCCGCTTTGAAGGACTCGAGGGCTACGCTGTAGGCCGGATGACTAAGAGTCGTCGCGGCAAGCTCAACATCGACGACGCAGGTTGGGGCCCCGAGGCCGGTTCAATTGAGTACGGGTACCGGGTCCCCTTTGGTGGCATTCACGTTTTCATTGGCAAGATTGGTGAACCGGGCCCTGAGCCGGACATCTGCGCCGACCTCGTCGAGACGGCTCAGCGTGCGCGATCTGCCCGGGTTAAACCGGCCATGAAACGTGCCTTTGTGGGAGTCATCCATGGAGGAAGTTATGAGGGTGGATCGGAATCTCGCGGCGATACCGTCGTTTATTCTGATGATGAGTCATCGACCGGAGAAACCGAATATCTTTATCAGCTACAAGATGGACGGATTGGGGGCTGTTCCGATGGCAACAGTATTCCGGACCCCTCTGATCTGACCAACCGGGTTGGAATATTCATGGCCGGAACACAAGCAACACTTCATTCTTCGACAGCTGCGACAACGATCTCTGGTTCAGCAGCGACGACGGCTGGCGGGGCAGGAGGCCCTGTGCGCCCGCCGGCTCAGGTTCTATCAGAGCTATTTGATGCGTTGGCTGTGCTTATGGCGGAAGTTAATCCGCCGGATCAGGATGTTCACAATGCGGAGGTTGCAAAGGTAAAGGAACAGATCACCCAGGCCAAGGTGGATCTGGTGGCTGAGGACACCAGGATGGCCACAGAGCGGGCCGCTTTAGACGCACAAGCCTACAGGCTTATGTTGGACCAGAGCGCGTCGCATGAAGTCATGAGGAGAAAGCACCGATCCCGTTTACCTCCGGTTTTCGAGGCCAGAGACCTTTTCAACACTCCAGGACCAAGAACCGGCAATCTGCTGGAGGGAAACCGGACAGAAGCCCCTGGGACCGGTGCACCGGTTCAGCCTCGTCAGATGGACCCGCCTCGTCAAAACACCGTTATACCTCAGGCTACTTTAACACCTCCGGGTCACTACTCCAACCCAATGGACAATCTTGTTGCCGCTGCTGCACGGCTGGAGGCCATTCCAATTGAAGGTGACTCGCCGCAGGCAGTAGAGACGCGACGGGTCAAGGAACTTCTGAGGACAGCTTTGGCCCAACAGGAAGCGTACTCGTACAGCCGCGACCGGATCCACTCGACCCCCCGTCCAAGCCGGAGCTATAGCAGACATATGGATGAACCAGCAGTGTCGAGTAATGAACAACGTGGAGCACCCCGTGACAACAACCCGGCGGGTGGTGCTGATAACGCTCAGGGAGTAGTAGACCGGGCCCGCGCGCGCAGGGAGGCCGAGTTAGCCACACAGCATCAGGCTCGGCAGCTCACGCCGGTTCGTCCAACCACCTTGACTGAACCTGGTGTTACTTCTAGTTCTTTGGGGGTGCCTTGCCTTATCCCCGCTTTACGCAACGTGCGCCTGCCCAAGGATTTCAAAGGCCCGCGCAAGGTACCAAATTACACGGCGGATCAACCTCCAGAGACATGGGTGGAGAGCTATGAGATGGCCATGGAAATGCTTGATGTGGATGACACGGCGTGTGTGAAATACTTTACCATGATGCTTGAAGGAACGGCCCATACTTGGTTAAAAAGCTTGCCGGCTAATTCTATCAGTTCATGGGCCCAGTTACGAGCCCGGTTTATCAGCAATTTCAAGGATACCTGTAAACAGCCTATGTCGATAGTGGACTTAGCTGCATGCGTCCAGGAGTAAGGAGAATCAATGACTCATTGGGTGCGCCAGGTTTCACAAGTGTTGCACTCCTCAGACCGCATCAACGCTGACACCGCAGTATTAACCCTAGAAGGCAACTGCCGGTTTGGGCCCCTGAAGCTGAAGTTGGGACGGATGAAGCATCATTGCACCGACATGGGGACCCTCATGGCCGCTTTGGTGAAATATGCTGATTCTGATAGTACCAAGGATCCCGAATCTGATGATGACAAGACCGGGAAAGGGAAGAAGAACAGCATCTCCAAAGGTCAGCAGCATCACTGGGCAGGCAATGGTGGTGGAGGCAAGCATAAAGCGGATGGTAACATGGACTTTGTGGCTAATACCAACGCACAGGACAATGGCCAGCGACGCAAGGGTAGACCGAAAAATCGTAATGGAGCACCCAACCCTAACCCAAACAGCCTAAACTATCTGCTAAGCCAGCCCTGTCCAAGACATGGGACGAAGGAGGCGCCAGCAAACCACCTTTGGAAGGATTGCTTTATTATGCAGGAGTTCAAGAATTCTAATAATTTCCGGTATGATCACGAATCTGGCGGTGGCTCAGGATCCGGGCCGGGTTACGGTGGAGGAAGTTCCGGTTCAGGATTCAATGGTAATCCGGGCGGACATAATGGTCAAAATAGTCAGAACAACCAGGGTTGTTACAACCAACAGCAGCAACAGTCAGGTTACCAGAGCAACCCAAAGAAGTTGAGTAATGGGCAGTACCATGTCTTCACCACTAGCTTGGACAAGCGAGACCGGAAGATTCAGAGGCGGGCGGTCAACTCTGTTGAACCGGCCATACCCCGTTATCTACGTTGGTCTGAACAGCCAATCATATGGAGCAGAGAAGATCACCCTCCCCAGGTCGATAATCCGAGTCAGTTGGCTCTGGTGGTGGCGCCTCAGGTCGGAGGTTACAAGTTCACCAAGGTGCTCATGGATGGAGGGAGCAGCATTAACATCCTGTACTATGAGACCTTCCGTCGTATGGGACTAACAGATAAGAATCTCAAACCGTCTAATACAGTATTCCACGGTGTAGTGCGTGGCAGATCAGCATATCCCATTGGTAAGATAGCTCTGGAAGTGGCCTTTGGGGATGAACATGATTCCAGGTCGGAGACATTGACGTTTGAAGTGGTGAAAATCCAAAGTCCATACCATGCCCTGTTTGGGCGACCGGCCTACGCCAAGTTTATGGCTCGGCCCTGTTATGTGTATTTGCAGCTCAAGATGCCGGGTCACAAGGGGACAATAACGGTTCACGGAAGCCGCAAAATCGCTTTGGAGTGTGAGGAAGGAGATGCGGCCTATGCAGAGTCGGTCTGTGCCACCGAGGAGTTGAAGTATTATAAAGACAATGTTGATCCGGCGGACATGACTCCGTTGAAGAAGCCAACTACGGAGCATGATCCGGCCCTGAAGTTCAAATCGGCAGCAGAAACTAAGCTTGTTGACTTCGTACCTGGCGATTCGTCCAAGCAGTTCAGCATCAGTGCCAACTTGGATCCGAAATAGGAAAGCGCGCTCATCGAGTTCATCCGTGAGAATCGGGACATTTTTGCATGGAAGCCCTCTGACATGCCAGGTGTACCGAGGCAACTCGCTGAGCACACACTTAATGTGGATCCTAAATATAAACCGGTGAAACAGTTCCTCCGCCGGTTTAACAAAGAAAGACGCAAGGCGATTGGAGAAGAGGTAGCCAGGCTCTTAGCAGCTGGCTTTATTGTTGAAGTTTTTCACCCTGAGTGGCTTGCCAATCCGGTGCTGGTCCTCAAGAAAAACGGCACCTGGCGCATGTGTGTGGATTACACAGATCTTAATAAAGCTTGTCCAGTAGATCCTTTTGCCCTCCCCCGTATTGATCAAATTATTGATGCTACGACGGGTTGTGAGCGTTTAAGTTTTTTGGATGCATATTCTGGCTATCATCAGATCAAAATGGCAGTTAAGGACCAGGAGAAGACGACATTTATAACTCCCTTTGGAGCCTTCTGCTATGTGTCTATGCCCTTCGGGCTCAAGAGTGCCCAGGCAACTTATCAACGGTGTGTACAAAATTGTCTTCACAAGCAAATCGGCCGTAATGTACATGCTTACGTGGATGATATCATGGTTAAGTCTAGGGAGAAGGAGACTTTGATTGATGATTTGAAGGAAACCTTTGATAACCTTAGGACATACAAGATGATGCTTAATCCGGACAAGTGTGTCTTTGGTGTACCGGCGGGCAAGCTATTGGGTTTTCTGGTGTCCAACAGGGGAATTGAGGCTAATCCGGAGAAGATCACGGCCATCACCTCCCTGGCTAAACCAAAATGTATCAATGATGTTCCACGACTGGCCGGCCGAATTGCAGCATTAAGCCGGTTTATCAGTCGTCTTGGTGAGAAGGCAATCCCTTTGTATCAGATGTTGAAAAAGACGGATCAGTTTGTTTGGAGTTCCGCCGCTGATGAAGTGTTTGAGGACTTAAAGCGGCAATTGGCCAATCCGCCGGTGCTCGCCGCTCCCATTGACAAGGAGCCGTTGCTGCTATATGTTGCTGCCAATGCTCGGGCGGTCAGCGTGGCTATTGTGGTGGAGCGAAAGGAGGCAGGTAAGGAGCATCCGGTTCAACGACTGGTCTATTATATCAGCGAGGTACTAATCAAGTCCAAGCAAAGGTATCCGCATTGGCAGAAGCTGGTGTATGGAGTTTTTATGGCAAGCCGGAAGCTTAAACAATACTTCCAAGGGCACCCAATTACGGTGGTCAGTTCTGCTCCTTTGGGAGATATCATCCAGAACCGGGAAGCAACTGGCCGGATTGCAAAGTGGGCTATAGAGCTGGGGCCGTACAATTTGAAGTATGTGCCTCGGACAGCGGTTAAGTCTCAAGCACTTGTTGATTTCATCAATGATTGGACGGAAATGCAAGCACCTGAAGAAAAGCCGGATCATACGTATTGGACCATCCATTTTGACGGATCCAGGCAATTGGAAGGCTCGAGGGCTGGAGTTGTATTAACTTCCCCACGAGGTGATAAGTTTTGTTATGTTCTCCGCTTAATGTTCCCTTGTACTAACAATGCAGCTGAGTATGAAGCCTTGCTCCATGGTCTCCGTATGGCTAAGGAGATGAATCTAAGTCGAGTTAAGTGCTTCGATGACTAGGACCTTGTGGCTCAGCAGGTGTCTGGCACTTGGGACTCCAAGGACCCACTCATGGCAACATATCATCGTGAGGTGGATATTATTGCAGGTTATTTCAAAGGCTATCAGGTGGACCACGTGGACCGGCAGAAAAATGAAGCGGCGGACGCTTTAAGCCGGCTGGGCTCTCAGCGCAAACTGGTCCCGCCCAATGTTTTTCTGGATGTGCTGCATAACCCGTCGGTCAAGATCCCTGGTGAAGAGGATTTGGCTATTCCTGATCCGGAGGCTCAATTGGTGGTAGCTCTTCATGTTATTCCGGATTGGACACTTCCTTATCCGGCATACAAGAACCGGGGCGAGTTGCCAGAGGATGAGATTCTGGCCCGGCAGATAATCTGGCGATCCAAGTCCATGGCTATCATCAACGGTGAGTTGCATCATTGCAGTGTATCAGGAGCTTTTCAACGCTGCGTGTCTCCTGAAGAAGGCCGTGAAATTTTGCGTGAGATCCACGAAGGAGATTGTGGTCACCACGCCGGTTCAAAGTCTCTGGTGGCTAAAGCGTTTCGCCATGGCTTCTATTGGTTAACTGCTCATGCTGATGCGAAGGATCTGGTTAGACGATGTGATGGTTGCCAAAGGTTTTCAAGATGTGCTCATGTACCAGCTCAAGAATTGAGAATGATTCCAATTACTTGGCCGTTTGCGACTTGGGGGCTAGATATGGTTGGGCCTTTCAAAAGGTCCAAAGATAAGAAGACCCACCTCCTGGTGGCGGTTGACAAGTTTACAAAGTGGGTGGAGGCAGAACCTGTTAGCAAGTGTGATGCGGCCACGGCGGTTCAGTTCATCAAAAAGGTGATTTTCCGATTTGGCTTTCCGCACAGTATCATTACAGATAATGGTACCAATTTGTCCAAAGGTGCCATGAAGGAGTTCTGCGAACGGGAGCACATCCGGCTTGACGTTTCATCAGTGGCACACCCATAGTCCAGTGGTCAAGCAGAAAGAGCTAATCAAGAGATCTTGAGAGGCATCAAGCCCCGGCTCATGGTTCCTTTGCAGAGAATGCCGGGTTGCTGGGTAGAAGAATTACCATCTGTGTTATGGAGCATCAATACAACACCCAACAGATCAACAGGATACACACTGTTCTTCATGGTTTATGGAGCGGAGGCGGTTCTCCCCAGTGATATCCGTCATGATTCACCTCGTGTGACGGCTTATATTGAAGCGGACAACGAGACGGCACGGCAAGATGCTCTAGACCGGTTGGATGAAGAGCGTGACATCGCAGCCGCCCGGTCGGTGATTTACCAGCAGGATCTTCGTCGTTATCACAGTCGCCGGGTCAGAACCAGAACCTTTCAGGAAGGAGATTTGGTGCTTCGGCTCATCCAAGATCAGACTGATATGCATAAGCTATCCCCACCTTGGGAGGGGCCTTTCGTGGTTAGCAAGAATCTGCATAACGGGTTGTACTATCTGATCGATATTCGAGAGCATAAAGACTCACGCACATCAGAGAAGGAAACCAACAGGCCATGGAACATAGCTCATCTTCGGCCTTATTATACCCGAGCCATTGGCTATACTTATGTACATATTACGACAATGTATATATTATGATTAAATATAATAAACTGGAACCTCAGCTAAAGCGGGGTATCTGTTCTTTACATCATGTGAGGTTACACGGAGTTGCTCTAAAGCGGCCTCCGGTTTACCCCTTGAGTTCTCTTTTTAAAAGCATCATGTTATATCACTTGGGGGTTTGGTCGTGTCCGAACCAATACCATACCTCTTGATAGGCAAGAGCCACCAGATCACTTGGGGACTTGGTCATGTCTGAACCAGTCATGCCTCTTGATCGGCCTAAGGCCACAGAATCACTTGGGGGCTTGGTCGAACCCGAACCATGACCATGCCATTTGGTCGGCATAAATGCCACGGTTTCATTTGGAGACCTGGCTGACTAGAACCATAGTTACACCTAACGTGAGCTTGGTCGTGTTTGGCCATGGTAACGCCATTTGATCAGCTCAAATAAACCTTTTTTGCAAACGGTTTTGTCATTGCATTTGTTTCACACTTTTCTTTGAAGGGTTTTTTTTGCTTTTTATTGCATTTTTTAAACCGACAAAGTTTTTTAACCACAATTGATGGAACACAGTTCATGTCAATCCGGAGACTATTTGCCCGGTTTGATCCTTGTTGTTAACATCCTCTTATGGAGTAACACGCTGTTTATTATAACCCAACATGGTTTACCTGGTAAACCAGCGTCATATATATACAGGAGCTGTTATCTCCTCCAACAGTGTGGGTTTGTAAAACTCTGCTTCAAGATTGGCCAAGCCAACTTCATGCTCAACGATGGCAAGTATTATGTATCGCAAAAATTTGGTTATATACTTAAGAATTTTTTGGATGTTTTGACTTCATATATGCAGACATCATATTCCACCGGACGGTACAACCGCGGTGGCACTTGAAGAGTTTTTTATTGCAGAAAGTGCTTTGGAAAGTTCATCACCACAGGAAGAACAAATTATGCACGAAGGCATATCAACATCAAAAGTAATAGCTAGTCTATTACAAGGCAACACAGTGCCCATAATAATATCATTGTTTTTCGCAAAGGAGAGGCAGTTTCAAAACCGGCTTCCGGTTCAAGCTTGGTCACCAGCCTGGCCTGATGGTTGTGGGTCATCATGCGCCGCTTCAGCCTCCGTTTCTCTACCCAGTGGCTGGAAATCAACAGTTGTCCAGTCGATTCCCATTAATGCTTCAAAAACAGCTTCATCATGGATCAGCAATGACGTGTCAATATCGGGAGCGTATGTGTGCTTACGGATTGGAGGGATAAGATTTTCCGACTCATGAATTGGGGCAGCTATTCGCTTGTTCTGATTATCATATTGAGCTTGATAACGAGACAAGTCTGCTTCTTCAGCGAGTTGACAAGCTAGCGGACGCACCTCCCGGTTTATGGCTCGCTGATCCGCTTCACTAAATTCTGACCCATCTTCTTTCAAGCTGGGATAGCCCTGAGCCGCTTCAATAGGATCAAAATCTGGCACCCAGGCTTTTTCCCGCATTAAGGCATTGATCGCACCGGTTCGAGCAACAGATTTCTTCAGCTCTTCAACCCGGGCAGGAAGCATCGACAGTTTCATCAGGGTATCTTGAATCAAAGTGGGCGCCGGTTTGTTGTGAGATGCGGTACAGATGATCCGCTGTGCGCCAGTAAACAGCTGTTCGACCAACGTGTAGACGGCTTTCAATTTTTTCCGCACATCTGACCCCAAGTGACCAGTGCGTGTCCCTGAAATATCATAAGGGTTAAACCGGCAGCTCTGTAAGAAGGCCGAGTCAACTCAGAAGTCAAACTGGTTTACTAAAGATAGAAGTGGCCATAGTATGCACGTGCAGCTTTATACTGGTCAGTTCATCCGCCACCGGTTTTAGTGCAGCCTCGGCATCCTCTGCTCGTTTGATTAAAGTGGACTTTTCAGTGGCCCAATCCGCCTGCTTCTTCTTGAAGTTCTCCTTAAGCTGCTCCATGGCGCTTAAAGCGCTGGCTAATTCCTCTTTTGCTTTGGAGGTTTCAGCTTGTTGGGTTTTCAGGTTTTCTTGGAGGTCGGCAATTTGGTTTTCTTTCATCTTCAGCTCAGCCTGCATGCAGATAGTTATATGCTTCAACAAAACGGTACAAGGATTGAAGTACCAACCACATAAAAAACTATGCACTTGGCACTTGGGGGCTAATGCATATTCGATCTTCATCTTTCAATTGCTTACAAAGTCCCAAGATCAATACAAGTATTCAACTTGGCACTTGGGGGCTAATGGCTATTTGCTCATATATATTCTGATGCGGCAATTTCAATTACTTAAAGTATCGGTTTAACTACGCTAAGTTGAACCGGTCCTTGGGGGCTACATCAGCGAATTTCAAAGCATCAAGATTTATATTAGCAAGTCCTAGTTTGAAAGAATATTACAAACCGTCCCTTGGGGGCAGGAGAGTCAGCAAGAATGGAAGCATACAAGCAGGAAGGAGCATATGGAAGTTACCTCATATTTATCTTTCATCATATTAACCAGACCGGCTTCATAGTCGCGACTGGTATACAGCCGGTTCAGATAGCCGGAATGGATATCTTGGGCGTTCAGAGCAGCGTAAGTCGTCATATCAGCGTTCCACTTGCCTTTGCCAAAGGCAGCAAATTCTTCCTTGGCAGAATGTTTGGACAAAGCGACAGGATTGCATGGCTCAGTATGGCCAGTGCCAGTAATGACAACCTCATCATCCTTGGTACCGCCGGTTTGCACTGGAGCTGTTGGCTTGTCAGTAGGTTTTGCTGGACCGGTGGAGCTTGCAAACCGGATGGAGCCTGTGGGCTGATTGACAGGACCTGAGGCATCAGTAGGTCTCTCTTCAGCAATAAGATCGTCGTCTTGCTGCGGTGGATCGTTGGGTATATCCTCAGGAATAGCCGCTTCAAGATCAGGTGTCTTGCCTGGCTCAAGAACGGAATATTCTTCGGCCGCTTTGTCCAGGCGGGCTTTCTTGCTTGGCCTAGGTTTGGCCCTGATAAGAATAACAAAATCAAATACATCATATGTTCTAAGGCGATGTACTGTAAATATCACAATAAGTATAGCTTACCCAAGCACCGTTTTGAGCGGTGGCAGCTGAGTAGCCGATGACTCGCCAGAAGATGAGTGTGAAGTAACCTGGTAATCGGAGTCAGACGGATTAAGAGGTTGACGAAAGCAGCCCGCTTTAGGACAAGCACTGACAAGCAAATTAGAGACCTCTGAATGGGGTTTCCGAACCGGACTGTTCGGTAAACCGGCGGAGGTAACTACCTGGCCGCTGTGCCGGGTTGTGCGACGAGCTTCGTGTTGTTGGGTCTTCATAAGAAATTTAGGATCCAAATAAGCAAGAGGATGAGAAAATTTAACTTTCCGGTTTGCCTGACGGATTTTTTGTGAAGGCAAAGGTTCTGAATCGGAAGAGAGAATAATTACCTCTGCAGCATCCGCGTGGCTGGCTTCGGCATCATCCTGACAAATATCATCATCAATAAAACGCATGAAAAATAAACCAAGTGAGTCAAGCTCTACCTCAAGGTCCGGATTATCCACATCATCATCAGGGGCCGGATTAGAAGATGCCATGGTTCTTTTCCTGTGGGCAGTCTTCTTCACAGCTTTAGTCTTTTGCCGAGTTGCTCTTTCCGGTTTGTCTGGTTTTTCTGGTTTCTCTTGCGGCAGTTTTTTGCTCCAAAACGGATCATTGCCCTGATTACACAGACACTGATATTAAACAATGACCAGACATATCAATAACAAATTCAGCAAAGAGAAACATCAAAGTCTTACAGCTGGCGGTTTGTTGGTGGCACAGAAGGGAAGCAGGCTGGTTCTAGCGCAGACGTGTTCCGGTTCATTCAGCATCTTATTCACAGCCTTTGTGATTTCTTCATTGGAGAGCTGGATTTTTGAATGTCGCAGTGGGTCATCAACAATGTCAGTATACTCGCACATCAAACCAGAGCGCTGACTAAGGGGCAGTATGCTCCATGATATCCAACAACGAGCGAGATCAACCCCTGTTAAACCGTTGGCCATAAAGGCTCTGAGCTTTGACAGTTGGGGAGCATATTTGCTTCTCTCCTGGGCAGTCAATCTTTGAGGAAAAGGGTGTGTATTGCTGAGCCGCTCCGGACGAAAGCCAGGCAAGGGATTCTCACCAGCAGGGGAGGTGTGTTTGCAGTAGAACCATGTCTGATTCCATTCTTTGGGGTGGCTGTGCAGCTTGGCGTGAGGGTATGTGACCTCTTTCCTTTTCTGAATCGCCACGCCACCCAACTCCGTATTAGAGCCATCAGTAAACTCAGTACGGCGGTTTAGATGGAAAAGGTCTCTGAACAATTCCACTGTGGGCTCCTCTTGAAAGAACACCTCACAGAGCACTTGGAAGTGACACATATTTGTAACAGAGTTGGGGCCAGTGTCTTGTGGATGGAGTTGGAAATCGGCTAAAACATCCCGGTAAAATTTAGAACCGGGCGGCTTAAAGCCCCGGGCTAAGTGATCTACGAAAACAACAACCTCTCCTTCTCGAGGTGTGGGAGGGCATTCTTTTCCAGGAGCCCTCCAATGGATGGTATCTTTGCTACCTAAAGCACCAATCAGGACTAAATCGTCCAGTTGAGCCTCTGTGACGCGAGAAGGAACCCAATTACACTCATATACTTGCTTGGCCATGATGGAATCTACAAGGTAGAGGATCCCGGTTCAAAAATGCATTTGATCAAGGTACGTTGGTATGTGCACTGTTAAACTGGAGACAGAACTATCTGAACCGGAGTTTCATGAAGCAACCAACATCTGGCGGTTCAACAAGGGGACTAATGGCATATACCGATTTGGAAAAAAATTCTATAAGGTTAAACCGCCTGATCCAAGCATTGAAAAGCTGAGATTGCGGATGGACAAGTACGCAGAAACAGGTTTCACAAGATTTCTTTACAGCATTGGATCTGAAGCAAGTTCAGAAAAGAGATAAATACTTAGAAGTTCAAAAGGAGCAGTGCCGAACCTATGAGCAAACGTTCATATAGATCTATGGTTTTCATATGCATAAGTGAAGGCGAAGGTCAAACAACTATTATTGCACAGAATAAAGATTTGCGGATTCATCTAAAGATCTATCGCATGAGCAAGAAGCAGACGATGAATACCGAAGAACTGTGAAACCCTAAAACAGATCTGCGGGGGAAAGGATAGAAGGTTTACCGGAGCTGCGGAAGACGCGAAAGGTTGCCGCGATGCTCTGGTGCGCCCAGGTTGATGCAGCGGGCAAGGTTGAGGCAGAGGTCGACGGTGGCGGCGGAGCTCTGAAGTCGGGCGATGCGAGGAAGATGAAGCAGAAGGGGAAGAAGGGAAAGAGAAAGGAAATGACCCTTCGGTCCTATTTATAAGGCAAAAAGACATGTGTCAGGCGCGACAATCAAGGGGCCATGAAACGGAGCTGTTGCCTCGATTTCCGCAGATATATTAAACAAAGAAGCATAATGGATATGTTCGTTATGACAGGTGACGTCACTCCGGTTTACAATAATCAGAGAAGATGACATCATGGCGGTTTACCAATTTATGAGAAGACGTTGAAGATGAAGTTTTTGTTAAAGGATTGACATGAACCCGTTCAAATCAATCTGGGGCCTAATGTTGAGGATATTACTGCTGGGCGTAAACCGGCCTATCTGGGCCGGGTCAACTTCATCAGTAGTTCCAGAAGTGATAAAGCCCAAGAAGGCAGATGAGGGCCTAAGGCCCGTAGCCGGTTCAAGACTTGTAGCTGTAAACCGGAAGTTGTATATAAGCTTGTATTGTAAGTTAGGAATAAGGAGAGACCAACCCGGATACGAATATCGACCGGTGTTGGGACTCTATGAACCGACGGGTGTCACCCGTGTATATAAGGGGATGACCCGGCGGCGGTTTAAGTCCTTTCTCTAGGACATCTGCCGTGACAAAACCACGACACGTCTCGTCCAGATCCAGATCCGGTTGCACGCGAACCGAGGAGATCACCGGAGTGTACTGTAGCTGCCGGAGGGAAGCGGGGCGTCGCCGGACTTGGCTCCCGGAGTCGAAGGAGAGGCGGGGAGGTCCGGATCCAGCGCGGCGGAGGAGGTAGTCGCCGGGGGCGGCGATGGAGGCCGGCGCGGAGGCAGGAGGAGCCGGGCGGAGCGGCGTCCGGTGGTGGCGAGGCTCGCCGGCGGCGCGTCGGCGCGGCGGACGGGGGGCGGAGGCGCGGAGGAAGCGGCGCGGATGCGGGCGAGGATCGGCGGCGGCGGGCGATGGGCTCGCGGGGGCCCCGAGCGGGCTTCACGGGCCTTGGGCGGCGGTGGTTCGGCAGGAGGACACGTGGCGCGCGGCTACTGGCTGGGCGCGGCGTGTCCAGCCAGGGACGGACATGTCCGGTGGTGGCGCGAGGGTTTTTTCTAGGGTTAGGGAAAGAAGATCCGGGAATTGGAAATGGGGGTCTATTTATAGAGGTAGAGGGAGCTAGGAAGCTCCAAATGAGGTGTGGTTTGCGGCCACGCGATCGTGATCGAAACGCTCTAGATGATGGAAGAGGTTTAGGTGGGTTTTGGGCCACTTTGGAGGGGTGTTGGGCTGCAACACACACGAGGCCTTTTCGGTCCCTCGGTTGACCGTTGGAGTATCAAACGAAGTCCAAATGGTACAAAACTTGACAGGCGGTCTACTGGTAGTTAACCAAGGCTGCATGACAAGTATCGGTCCAATCCGAAAACGTTTAACTCCCACACACGAAAATAGGTAGAAAGGACCACCGGAGGACATAGGAGCGCTGGAATGCAAAACAGACAATGGGGAAAATGCTCGGATGCATGAGATGAACACGTATGCAAATGCAATGCACATGATGACATGATATGAGATGCATGACAAAGACAAAACACACGGAGACAAAAACCCGACAACGAGGAAATAAAATAACTTAGTGCCGGAAACGGCAAGAGTTGGAATACAAATAAGGTAGGTTACATCCGGGGTGTTACAACACTCCACCACTACGGAAGGATCTCGTCTCGAGATCTAGGACTGGAAAAACTCCAGGTACTCAGAACGGAGGTGGTCCTCGCGTTCCTAGGTGGCTTCATGGTCGGAATGATGTGACCACTTGACTTTGAAGAATTTGATTGACTTGTTGCGAGTCTTGTGCTCAGTTTCTTCAAGAATAGCAACGGGGTGCTCACGATAAGACATGTCTTTTTGGAGATCAATGTCTTCGAAGTTGACGGTGCGGTCAGGGGTCTTGAAGCACTTGCGGAGTTGAGACACGTGAAACACATCATGCACGTTTGCAAAGTTGGAGGGAAGCCCAAGTTGATAGGCGAGATCGCCTCTCTTTCTGACAATCTTGAAAGGACCCACGTATCTAGGGGCAAGCTTCCCTTTGATACCAAAGCGACGAGTACCTTTCATTGGAGAGATGCGGAGGTAAACATGGTCTCCGATCTCGAAAGCCAAGTCCCGATGCTTGCTATCATAGTAGCTCTTCTGGCGCGATTGCGCGGCTTTGAGATTATCACGAATGACTTTGCACATCTCTTCTGCCTCTGTGATCAAGTCATTGCCAAGAAGTTGACGTTCACCAGTATCTGACCAATTAAGAGGAGTACGCCACTTCTTGCCATAGAGAATTTCAAATGGGGCCTTGCCCGAACTCGCTTGGAAGCTGTTGTTGTAGGAGAAATCGGCATATGGAAGACAATCTTCCCACTTCATACCAAAAGAGATGACGTAAGCCATGAGCATATCTTCAAGAATCTGATTGACACGCTCGACTTGGCCACTAGTTTGACGATGAAAAGCTGTGCTGAAACGGATGTTGGTGCCCATGGCCTTCTGAAAAGAATCCCAAAACTTGGAGGTGAAGATGCTGCCACGATCTGAAGAAATCAACTGCGGAATGCCGTGCAGCGAGACAATCCGGGAGGTATCTAGCTCTGTCAATTGAACTGCGGAGATAGATTCTTTGATAGGAAGGAAATGAGCCACTTTAGTGAGTTTGTCGATGACAACGAAGATAGCATCATTGCCACGCTTGGACTTTGGAAATCCAGTCACGAAGTCCATCTCAATACGGTCAAACTTCCATTCTGGAATGGCCAGAGGTTGGAGGAGACCAGCTGGTCGTTGGTGTTCTTGTTGGGGAACGTAGCAGAATTTTAAAATTTTCTATGCATCACCAAGATCAATCTATGGAGTCATCTAGCAATGAGGGAGAGAGGAGTGCATCTACATACCCTTGTAGATCGCGCGCGGAAGCGTTCAAGAGAACGGGGTTGATGGAGTCGTACTCGTCGTGATCCAAATCACCGATGACCAAGTGCCGAACGGACGGAACCTCCGCGTTCAACACACGTATGGTTGGGAAGACGTCTCCTCCAACTTGATCCAGCAAGGGGGAAGGAGAGGTTGATGAAGATCCAGCAGCACGACGGTGTGGTGGTGGATGCAGCAGGATCCCGGCAGGGCTTCGCCAAGCGCAAGCAGGGAGGAGAGGTGTTACGGAGGGAGAGGGAGGCGCCAAGAGCAAGGGTGCGGCTGCCCTCCCTCCCTCTTTATATAGGGGCCTTGGGGGGTGCCGGCCCTAGGAGATGCAATCTCCAAGGGGGCAGCGGCCAAGGGGTGGCTTCCCCCCCAAGCCAAGTGGGGGGCGCCCCCACCCCTAGGGTTTCCCAACCCTAGGCACAGGGGAGGCCCAAGGGGGGCGCACCAGCCCACCAGGGGCTGGTTCCCCTCCCACTTCAGCCCATGGGGCCCTCCGGGATAGGTGGCCCCACCCGGTGGACCCCCGGGACCCTTCCGGTGGTCCCGGTACAATACGGCGACCCCTGAAACCTTCCCGATGGCCGAAACTGGACTTCCTATATATAAATCTTTACCTCTGGAGCATTCCAGAACTCCTCGTGACGTCCGGGATCTCATCCGGGACCGCGAACAACTTTCGGGTTACTGCATACTAATATCTCTACAACCCTAGCATCACCGAACCTTAAGTGTGAAGACCCTACGGGTTCGGGAGACATGCAGTCATGACCGAGACGCCTCTCCAGTCAATAACCAACAGCGGGATCTGGATACCCATGTTGGCTCCCACATGCTCCTCGATGATCTCATCAGATGAACCACGATGTCGAGGATTCAATCAATCCGTATACAATTCCCTTTGTCAATCGGTACATTACTTGCCCAAGACTCGATCATCGATATCCCAATACCTCGTTCAATCTCGTTACCGGCAAGTCACTTTACTCGTACCGTAATGCATGATCCCGTGATCAACCACTTGGTCACATTGAGCTCCATTTGATGATGCATTACGAGTGGGCCCAGAGATACCTTCTCCGTCATACGGAGTGACAAATCCCAGTCTCGATTCATGCCAACCCAACAGACACTTTCGGAGATACCTGTAGTGTACCTTTATAGTCACCCAGTTACGTTGTGACGTTTGGCACACCCAAAGCACTCCTACGGTATCCGGGAGTTGCACAATCTCATGGTCTAAGGAAATGATACTTGACATTCGGAAAAGCTACAGCAAACGAACTACACGATCTTTAAGCTATGCTTAGGATTGGGTCCAGTCCATCACATCATTCTCCTAATGATGTGATCCCGTTATCAACGACATCCAATGTCCATAGTCAGGAAACCATGACTATCTTTTGATCAACGAGCTAGTCAACTAGAGGCTCACTAGGGACGTGTCGTGGTCTATGTATTCACACATGTATTACGATTTCCGGATAACACAATTATAGCATGAATAATAGACAATTATCATGAACAAAGAAATATAATAACAACCATTTTATTATTGCCTCTAGGGCATATTTCCAACAGTCTCCCACTTGCACTAGAGTCAATAGTCTAGTTACATTGTGATGAATTGAACACCCATGCAGTTCTGGTGTTGATCATGTTTTGCTCTAGGGAGAGGTTTAGTCAATGGTTCTGCCACATTCAGGTCCGTATGTACTTCACAAATTTCTATGTCTCCATTTTGAACACTTTCACGAATGGAGTTGAAGCGACGCTTGATATGCCTGGTCTTCCTGTGAAACCCGGGCTCCTTGGCAAGGGCAATAGCTCCAGTGTTGTCACAGAAGAGAGTCATCGGGCCCGACGCATTGGGTATGACTCCTAGGTCGGTAATGAACTCCTTCACCCAGACTGCTTCTTGTGCTGCCTCCGAGGCCGCCATGTACTCCGCTTCACATGTAGATCCCGCCACAACGCTTTGCTTGCAACTGCACCAGCTTACTGCCCCACCATTCAAATTATACACATATCCGGTTTGAGACTTAGAGTCATCCAGATCTGTGTTGAAGCTAGCATCGACGTAACCCTTTACGACGAGCTCTTCGTCACCTCCATAAACGAGAAACATATCCTTAGTCCTTTTCAGGTACTTCAGGATATTCTTGACCGATGTCCAGTGTTCCATGCCGGGATTACTTTGGTACCTTCCTACCAAACTTACGGCAAGGTTTACATCAGGTCTGGTACACAACATAGCATACATGATAGACCCTATGGCCGAGGCATAGGGGACGACACTCATCTTTTCTCTATCTTCTGCCGTGGTCGGGCATTGAGCCGTGCTCAATCTTGTACCTTGCAATACAGGCAAGAATCCCTTCTTTGACTAATCCATTTTGAAATTATTCAATATCTTGTCAAGGTACGTACTCTGTGAAAGACCAATGAGGCGTCTCGATCTATCTCTATAGATCTTGATGCCTAATATATAAGCAGCTTCTCCAAGATCCTTCATTGAAAAACACTTGTTCAAGTAGGCCTTTATGCTTTCCAAGAATTCTATATCATTTCCCATCAATAGTATGTCATCCACATACAATATGAGAAATGCTACAGAGCTCCCACTCACTTTCTTGTAAATGCAGGCTTCTCCATAAGTCTGCATAAATCCAAACGCTTTGATCATCTCATCAAAGCGAATGTTCCAACTCCGAGATGCTTGCACCAGCCCATAAATCGAGCGTTGGAGCTTGCACACCTTGTCAGCATTCTTAGGATCGACAAAACCTTCCGGCTGCATCATATACAATTCTTCCTTAAGGAAACCATTAAGGAATGTCGTTTTGACGTCCATTTGCCATATCTCATAATCATAGAATGCGGCAATTGCTAACATGATTCGGACGGACTTCAGCTTCGCTACGGGTGAGAAAGTCTCATCGTAGTCAACCCCTTGAACTTGTCGATAACCCTTAGCGACAAGCCGAGCTTTATAGATGGTCACATTACCATCCGCGTCTGTCTTCTTCTTAAAGATCCATTTATTTTCTATGGCTCGCCGATCATCGGGCAAGTCAGTCAAAGTCCATACTTCGTTTTCATACATGGATCCTATCTCGGATTTCATGGCTTCCAGCCATTTGTCGGAATCCGGGCCCGCCATCGCTTCTTCATAGTTCGAAGGTTCACCGTTGTCTAACAACATGATTTCCAAGACAGGGTTGCCGTACCACTTTGGTGCGGAACGTGTCCTAGTGGACCTATGAAGTTCAGTAGCAACTTGATCTGAAGTTTCATGATCATCATCATCAACTTCCTCTCTAGTTGGTGCAGGCACCTCAGGAACATTTTCTTGAGCCGCGCCACTTACCGGTTCAAGAGGTAATACTTCATCAAGTTCTACTTTCCTCCCACTTATTTCTTTCGAGAGAAACTCTTTCTCTAGAAAGGATCCATTCTTGGCAACAAAGATCTTGCCTTCAGATCTGAGGTAGAAGGTATACCCAATAGTTTCTTTAGGGTATCCTATGAAGACGCATATTTCCGATTTGGGTTCGAGCTTTTCAGGTTGAAGTTTCTTGACATAAGCATCGCATCCCCAAACTTTTAGAAACGACAACTTAGGTTTCTTCCCAAACCATAATTAGTACGGTGTCATCTCAACGGATTTCGACGGAGCCCTATTTAAAGTGAATGCGGCAGTCTCTAAAGCATAGCCCCAAAATGACAGCGATAGATCGGTAAGAGACATCATAGATCGCACCATATCCAATAGAGTGCGATTACGACGTTCGGACACACCATTACGCTGAGGTGTTCCGGGCGGCGTGAGTTGTGAAACTATTCCACATTTTCTTAAGTGTGTGCCAAATTCGCGACTCAAGTATTCACCCCCACGATCTGATCGCAAGAACTTGATTTTCTTGTCACGTTGATTCTCAACCTCACTCTGAAATTCCTTGAACTTTTCAAAGGTCTCAGACTTGTGTTTCATTAAGTAGACATACCCATATCTACTCAAGTCGTCAGTGAGGGTGAGAACATAACGATAGCCACCACGAGCCTCAACACTCATTGGACCACACACATAAGTATGTATGATTTCCAATAAGTTGGTTGCTCGCTCCATTGTTCCTGAGAACGGAGTCTTGGTCATTTTACCCATGAGGCATGGTTCGCACGTGTCAAATGATTCGTAATCAAGAGACTCCAAAAGTCCATCGGCATGGAGCTTCTTCATGCGTTTGACACCTATGTGACCAAGGCGGCAGTGCCACAAGTATGTGGGACTATCATTATCAACCTTACATCTTTTGGTATTCACACTATGAATATGTGTAATATTACGCTCAAGATTCATTAAGAATAAACCATTCACCAGTGGAGCATGACCATAAAACATATCTCTCATATAAATAGAACAACCATTATTCTCGGATTTAAATGAGTAGCCATCTCGAATTAAACGATATCCTGATACAATGTTCATGCTCAAAGCTGGCACTAAATAACAATTATTGAGGTTTAAAACTAATCCCGTAGGTAAATGTAGAGGCAGCGTGCCGACGGCGACCACATCGACCTTGGAACCATTCCCGACGCGCATCGTCACCTCGTCCTTCGCCAGTCTCCGCTTATTCCGCAGCTCCTACTTTGAGTTACAAATGTGAGCAACCGCACCGGTATCAAATTACCAGGAGATACTATGAGTACTGGTAAGGTACACATCAATTACATGTATATCACATATACCTTTAGTGTTGCCGGCCTTCTTGTCCGCTAAGTATTTGGGGCAGTTCCGCTTCAAGTGACCACTTCCCTTGCAATAAAAACACCCAGTCTCGGGCTTGGGTCCATTCTTTGGCTTCTTCCCGGCAGCTTGCTTACCGGGCGCGGCAACTCCCTTGCCGTCCTTCTTGAAGTTCTTCTTACCCTTGCCTTTCTTGAACTTAGTGGTTTTATTCACCATCAACACTTGATGTTCCTTTTTTATTTCCACCTCTGCTGATTTCAGCATTGAATATACCTCGGGAATGGTCTTTTCCATCCCCTGCATATTGAAGTTCATCACAAAGCTCTTGTAGCTCGGTGGAAGCGACTGAAGGATTCTGTCAATGACCGCGTCATCCGGGAGATTAACTCCCAGCTGAGTCAAGCGGTTATGCAACCCAGACATTTTGAGTATGTGCTCACTGACAGAACTATTTTCCTCCATCTTACAACTGAAGAACTTGTCGGAGACTTCATATCTCTCGACCCGGGCATGAGCTTGGAAAACCATTTTCAGCTCTTCGAACATCTCATATGCTCCGTGTCTCTCAAAACGCTTTTGGAGCCCCGGTTCTAAGCTGTAAAGCATGCCACACTGAACGAGGGAGTAATCATCATCACGTGACTGCCAAGCGTTCATAACGTCTTGGTTCTCTGGGACAGGTGCGTCACCTAGCGGTGCTTCTAGGACATAATCTTTCTTGGCAGCTATGAGGATGATCCTCAGGTTCCGGACCCGGTCCGTATAGTTGCTGCCATCATCTTTCAGCTTGGTTTTCGCGTCGAAGTTGAGGACAATGTGGGCCATTTGATCTACAAGACATATTGTAAAGATTTTAGACTAAGTTCATGATAATTAAGTTCATCTAATCAAATTACTCAATGAACTCCCACTCAGATAGACATCCCTCCAGTCATCTAAGTGAAACATGATCCGAGTTAACTAGGCCGTGTCCGATCATCACGTGAGACGGACTAGTCAACATCGGTGAACATCTTCATGTTGATCGTATCTTCTATACGACTCATGCTCGACCTTTCGGTCTTCCATGCTCCGAGGCCATGTCTGTACATGCTAGGCTCGTCAAGTCAACCTAAGTGTATTGCGTGTGTAAATCTGGCTTACACCCGTTGTATTCGAACGTTAGAATCTATCACACCCGATCATCACGTGGTGCTTCGAAACAACGAACCTTCGCAACAGTGCACAGTTAGGGGGAACACTTTCTTAAAATTATTACGAGGGATCATCTCATTTAAGCTATCGTCGTTCTAAGAAAATAAGATGTAAAACATGATAAGCATCACATGCAATCAAATAGTGACATGATATGGCCAATATCATTTGCTCCTTTTGATCTCCATCTTCGGGGTTCCATGATCATCGTTGTCACCGGCATGACACCATGATCTCCATCATCGTGTCTTCTTGAAGTTGTCTCATCATCTATTACTTCTACTACTATGGATAATGCTTTAGCAATAATGTAAAGTAATTACATGACATTTATGTTGACACGCAGGTCATAAATAAATAAAGACAACTCCTATGGCTCCTGCCGGTTGTCATACTCATCGACATGCAAGTCGTGATTCCTATTACAAGAACATGATCAATCTCATACATCACATATATCATTCATCACATCCTTTTGGCCATATCACATCACACGGCACATGCTGCAAAAACAAGTTAGACGTCCTCTAATTGTTGTTGCAAGTTTTTACATGGCTGCTATAGGTTTCTAGCAAGAACGTTTCTTACCTACGCCAAAACCACCACGTGATATGCCAATTTCTATTTACCCTTCATAAGGACCCTTTTCATCAAATCCGATCCGTAAAGTGGGAGAGGCAGACACCCGCCAGCCACCTTATGCAACTAGTGCATGTCAATCGGTGGAACCAGTCTCACGTAAGCGTACGTGTAAGGTCCGTCCGGGACGCTTAATCCCATGATGCCGCCGAATCAAGACAAGACTAGTAACGGCAAGCAAATTGACAATATCCACGCCCACAACTGCTTTGTGTTCTACTCGTGCATAGAAACTACGCATAGACCTAGCTCATGATGCCACTGTTGGGGAACGTAGCAGAATTTTAAAATTTTCTAAGCATCACCAAGATCAATCTATGGAGTCATCTAGCAACGAGGGAGAGAGCAGTGCATCTACATACCCTTGTAGATCGCGCGCGGAAGCGTTCAAGAGAACGGGGTTGATGGAGTCATACTCGTCGTGATCCAAATCACCGATGACCAAGTGCCGAACGGACGGCACCTCCGCGTTCAACACACGTATGGTTGGGAAGACGTCTCCTCCAACTTGATCCAGCAAGGGGGAAGGAGAGGTTGATGAAGATCCAGCAGCACGACGGTGTGGTGGTGGATGCAGCAGGATCCCGGCAGGGCTTCGCCAAGCGCAAGCGGGGAAGAGAGGTGTTACGGAGGGAGAGGGAGGCGCCAAGTGCAAGGGTGCAGCTGCCCTCCCTCCCTCTTTATATAGGGGCCTTGGGGGGGCGCCGGCCCTAGGAGATGCAATCTCCAAGGGAGCAGCGGCCAAGGGGTGGCTTCCCCCCCCCAAGCCAAGTGGGTGGCGCCCCCACCCCTAGGGTTTCCCAACCCTAGGCGCAGGGGAGGCCCAAGGGGGGCGCACCAGCACACCAGGGGCTGGTTCCCCTCCCACTTCAGCCCATGGGGCCCTCCGGGATAGGTGGCCCCACCCGGTGGACCCCCGGGACCCTTCCGGTGGTCCCGGTACAATACGGCGACCCCTGAAACCTTCCTGATGGCCGAAACTGGACTTCCTATATATAAATCTTTACCTCTGGAGCATTCCGGAACTCCTCGTGACGTCCGGGATCTCATCCGGGACCGCGAACAACTTTCGGGTTACTGCATACTAATATCTCTACAACCCTAGCGTCACCGAACCTTAAGTGTGAAGACCCTACGGGTTCGGGAGACATGCAGTCATGACCGAGATGCCTCTCCAGTCAATAACCAACAGCGGGATCTGGATACCCATGTTGGCTCCCACATGCTCCTCGATGATCTCATCAGATGAACCACGATGTCGAGGATTCAATCAATCCGTATACAATTCCCTTTGTCAATCGGTACGTTACTTGCCCAAGACTCGATCGTCGATATCCCAATACCTCGTTCAATCTCGTTACCGGCAAGTCACTTTACTCGTACCGTAATGCATGATCCCGTGATCAACCACTTGGTCACATTGAGCTCATTATGATGATGCATTACCGAGTGGGCCCAGAGATACCTCTCCGTCATACGGAGTGACAAATCCCAGTCTCGATTCATGCCAACCCAACAGACACTTTCGGAGATACCTGTAGTGTACCTTTATAGTCACCCAGTTACGTTGTGACGTTTGGCACACCCAAGGCACTCTTACGGTATCGGAGTTGCACAATCTCATGGTCTAAGGAAATGATACTTGACATTCGGAAAAGCTACAGCAAACGAACTACACGATCTTTAAGCTATGCTTAGGATTGGGTCCAGTCCATCACATCATTCTCCTAATGATGTGATCCCGTTATCAACGACATCCAATGTCCATAGTCAGGAAACGATGACTATCTTTTGATCAACGCGAGCTAGTCAACTAGAGGTTCACTAGGGACGTGTTGTGGTCTATGTATTCACACATGTATTACGATTTCCGGATAACACAATTATAGCATGAATAATAGACAATTATCATGAACAAAGAAATATAATAATAACCATTTTATTATTGCTAGGGCATATTTCCAACAGTTCTGCCTTCACTCTTCTGCAGACATCACATTCATTCACGAACTGAGCAATCTCGCGCTTCATTCGAGTCCACCAATACGACTGCTTGAGGTCATGGTACATCTTTGTACTTCCAGGGTGGATAGAGAGGAGTGAATTGTGAGCCTCGTTCATAATGACTTTACGAAGATCACCTTTAGGCACAACAATGCGATCCTCGAAGAATAGAGTATCCTTGTCATCCAGACGATAGCACTTGTACTTGGGTTGACTCTTGGTAATCCCAATCTTCACCTACTTCACCATAGCATCAAGAAGTTGGGAATCGCGAATCTGATCTTCCAAAGTAGGAGAGACTTGAAGGTTGGCGAGAAAACCTTGAGGAACAACTTGCAGATTGAGTTTGAGGAAAGCTTCACAAAGCTCGGGTTGGTAAGGCTTGAGAATCAAACTGTTGCAGTAAGCCTTCCTGCTCAACGCGTCAGCAATTACATTGGCCTTTGCTGGAGTATATTCAATACTTGGATTATACTCTTGAATCATTTCGACCCAACGAGTCTGCCTGAGGTTGAGATTAGGCCGAGTGAAGATGTACTTGAGACTCTTGTGGTCAGTGAATATGTCCACTTTTCTTCCCAACAAGAGATGTCTCCAAGTTAAAAGAGCATGCACAACTGCCGCCAACTCGAGGTCATGAGTGGGGTAGTTCTTTTCATTGGGCTTCAGCTGGCGAGAGGTATAGGCCACAACTTTCTTCTCTTGCATCAACACTGCACCAAGACCTTGAAGAGAGGCATCACAGAAGACCTCGAACGGTTTGGATTCATCCGGAGGAGTCAGAACTGGAGCAGTGACTAACTTCTCTTTCAGGGTGTTGAAAGCGATGTCACATTCAGGAGACCAGATGTACTTCACATGCTTCTGGAGAAGGTTGGAAAGAGGCTTCGCGATCTTAGAGAAGTTCTCAACGAACCTTCGACAATAGCTTGCGAGCCCAAGGAAGCTGCGGAGTTGCTTCACGTTCTGAGGTGGTTCCCAATTCACAATTGCAGACACCTTCTCAGGATTGACTGCTATGCCCTTGGCAGAAATGATATGCCCAAGGTAGAGAACCTCATCGAGCCAAAACTCGCACTTTGAAAACTTGGCATAGAACTGATGTTCTCTGAGCTTATCGAGCACCAAACGCAAGTGCTTGGCATGATCCTCCTTGTTCTTGGAAAAGACCAAAATGTCATCGAGGTAGACCAAGACGAAGTCATTTGTGTAGGGGTTGAAGATGAAGTTCATCATGCGAGAGAAAGTTGGCGGAGCATTGACGAGGCCGAAAGGCATGACAGTGTATTCATATGAACCATAGCTTGTTCTGAAAGCTGTCTTGGGGATATCTTGCTCACGAATGCGAATCTGGTGATAGCCCATACGGAGATCAAGCTTAGAGAATACTTGAGCACCTTTGAGTTGTTCAAACAGCTCGCTGATGTTGGGAAGTGGGTACTTGTTCTTTATGGTCTTCTTGTTCAATGGACGGTAGTCAACACAGAGTCGGTCTGTTCCATCCTTCTTCTTCACAAAAAGAACTCCACAACCCCATGGAGAAGAACTAGGTCGGATGAGACCCATTCGCTCTTGAATATCGAGTTGCTTCTTCAGCTCTTTCAACTCTTCAGGTCCAAGCTTGTAAGGACGTTTGCAAACAGGTTCCGTGCCAGGCTCAAGATCGATGACGAATTCAACTGGCCAGTGCGGAGGCATTCCTGGAAGCTCTTCTGGAAAGACGTCTTGATATTCGCAAACGACCGGAATTTGAGAGATGGCATCCAGCTCACTCTTCTCATTGAGAGAAAACAGTCGGATGGTATCATCCCTTGCGGCAAAGACAATTACATCCTCAGACAAATGATTCAATTGAATCTGCCTGGCAGCACAATCAAGGTGAGCCTTGTGCTTAGAAAGCCAGTCCATTCCAAGAATAAGATCAATATCCGAGTTACCAAGGACCACTAGAGAGGATAGAAACTTATAGTCGCCCAACGTGATAGTAACATCCGGGATCATAGCGCTTGCATTCATGAATTTACCCAGAGAAACAACTGATAACTGCCTAGGCAATTCTTGTAAAGACAACTCATGCTTAGAAACAAATGGTCTCGAGATGAAACAATGCGATGCACCAGTGTCAAAAAGAACTTTTGCAAGAATATCATTAACAGGAAGGTTACCCATGATGACATCTGACGAGTCCTCTGCCTGAGCTGCATTCATCAAGTTGACCTTAGCAGACTTGGGGTCATGCTTGACCACTGCAGTGCTGGCAGATCTCACCGGAGGAGGAGGAGGAGGAAGACGCCTTTGATTGAAGCATTTGTTGGCATAGTGACCCTTCTGTTGGCACTTGTTGCACGTGACCTCTGAGAGTGGACGGTGATACGGAGCACTTGATCTTGGAGCTTGAGACGAAGTCTTGTTCTGAAAGCCAGGGTTGGGTGGGTGGGAAGATCCATTGCCACTTTTGCTCTTCTGCTGATAAGGCTAACGGAACGGAGGAGGAGGCAGCCAATACTTTTGCTTCTTAGCCACTTGAGTTGAGGAATAAGGAGTTGCATCTCTGACTCGCTTCTTGGAAGCATCGCACTTGAGTTGAGCAGTCTCTTGTTTCAATGCCATGTTGTAAAACTAATCGTACTTCTTAGGATAAAAAAGGACGAGAGCAAGTTGAAGATCTTCTCTGAGGCCACCCCTGAACTGATAAATCATGCTCTTCTCGTCAGGGACGTCCTGCTTGGCGAAACGAGCGAGCCTCTAGAACAGAATGTTATACTGGTAAACAGACAAGCTGCCTTGCTTCAAGTTGCGGAATTCCTCACGCTTGCTTTCAACAACACTCTGAGGAATGTGATGAGCTCTGAAGTCTTGACGGAATTCATCCCAGGTAATCACATGGCCTCCTCTGGAATCTTTGTATTGCTGAAACCATTCTGCAGCTTGGTCTTTGAGTTGGAAGGAGGCAAACTTGACAAAGTCCTTAGGCCTGACGTTGCTGCACTCGAAATGCTTGCATATATCCACGAGCCAATCATCAGCGTCTGAGGCCTTGACACAGTTGCTGAAGGTCTTTGGCTGGTTAGCAAGGAACTGGTTGAGTGTAGCAAACTGATTCTGATTGTTGCCCTGGCCATGATTCCCTTGGTTGCGCTCTTGCAGAATTTGCATGATCAGCTGCGTGTTTGCATTGGTAGCGGCCATCACAGCTTGCCATGCCTTCGGAGGTGGAGGTGGTAGTGGCGGATCCTGATTCTGATTCTGACCCTTAGCAGGAGCCATCCTGAAGAGGGTGACATCCGTTAGCATCTTGACAAACAAATATTCAAGCTAAATCAAACGGAATGAAATTTGCAACATAAAGTGTTCACATCCGGACAAAATGAACGAATGCATTCCAATTGAAATGGTCATATTTCCATAAATTGAGAAGCCACTTAGATAGAGGTAGAAGAATAAAACAGCAAGGTACGGACATGAACAAATACTTGGTGAGGATTACCCAATCCCAAACCAAATATCCGCGGAAGAAGAACTAAAGCTACAAGAATTCCCACCTATGAAATTCCCGAACCTTTCCGGTTATGCAATCAGGTGTTGGGGATACAGGGGAAGCATAATATCTCACCCAAAGCTAGCAAATCCTACATCCAGCTGTATCCATCCTTCAACACATAACCAAGAAACCTTCGGAAATCATTTACCTCAACCTTCGAAAAGCATCCGTTATACAAGTTATGGCAATACTCCCGAACTCCCGCCCAAGTACTGGGTGGCGTCGAGGTTATCTCACCAACAACTGCATAAAAGAGATTTTCGATGTTGGCGAAACTCAGGTATTCCAGAATCTCAACGATAAAATTGTGACGACAACACCTCGGAGCTCAACTCCCCGGGACATTGACACAACCCCTAAATGTCAGGAGGCACCAAGAACAATGTTCTCATCACAAAACCATCGGAACGATTCCAAGATACCCGCGTGATCCTAATTTTTTTAGTGAAATTTGAGAAGAGAAGAGTCAAAACTCTACGTCAGGAGGCCTCACAAGAGCGATGAAGGGACTGAGTAAAAAGAATTCCTAACTCTCCGATATATATAATCCTAAATGACTCAAAACATTTTTTCTGACTCAACAACGCCAACGATTCGATCAAGCAGGGGGCTCCTAAGGTCGGGGAAGGCTCTGATTACCAACTTGTAATGCCCTTGATGCGGCTATATCTCCCACGTGTCGAAGCACGACTTAGAGGCATAACCGCATTGAAAGCAATGTTGCAAGTGAGGTAATCTTCGCAAACAACCCATGTACATAAATAAAGGGGAAAGGTACATAGTTGGCTTACACTCGCCACGTCACACAATTGCATAAATAAGTCATTACAATCATCCAATACACTCAAGGTCCGACTAAGGAACCAAAATAAAGATCAACCCTCAAATGTGACAAAGTCCCTGATCGCCCCAACTGGGCACCACTACTGATCATCTGGGAAAGACACGTAGTAACGACGAGAGTCTTCATCGAACTCCCACTTGAGCTCGGTCATATCATCTGGAGCGGTATCATCGGTCCCTACATCTGGTTTTGGAAGTAAACTGTGAGTCACGGGGACTCAGCAATCTCACACCCTCGCGATCAAGACTATTTAAGCTTATAGGCAAGGTAAAGGTATGTTGTGGAGCTGCAGCAAGCGACTAGCATATATGGTGGCTAACATATTCGCAAAAGAGAGCGAGAAGAGAAGGCAAAGGCACGGTCAAACAACTATGATCAAGAAGTGATCCTAGAACCACCTACGTCAAGCATTACTCCAACACCGTGTTCACTTCCCGGAGTCCGCCGAGAAGAGACCATCACGGTTACACACGCGGTTGGTGCATTTTAATTAAGTAAAGTTTCAGGTTATCTACAACCGGACATTAACAAATTACCATCTGCCCATAACCGCGGGCACGGCTTTCGAAAGTTCAAATCCCTGCAGGGGAGTCCCAACTTAGCCCATCACAAGCTCTCACGGTCAACGAAGGATATTCCTTCTCCCAAGACAATCCGATCAGACTCGGCATCCCGGTTACAAGACATCCTCGACAATGGTAAAACTAAACCATCAAAGCCGCCCGAATGTGCCGACAAATCCCGATAGGAGCTGCACATATCTCATTCTCAGGGCACACTCAGATGAGCCAGACATCGGGTAGGCCTGCCCAGAGTTGCCCCTGGTAGCCCCGGACATCGCTCAGTTGGACCAACACTTAGAGAAGCACTGGCCCGGGGGGGGGTTAAAATAAAGATGACCCTTGAGTCCGCAAAACCCAAGGGAAAAAGGCTAGGTGGCGAATGGTAAAACCAATGTTGGGCCATGCTGGAAGAGTTTTATTCAAGGCGAACTATCAAGGGGTTCCTATTATAACCCAACCGTGTAAGGAACGCAAAATCCGGGAACATAACACCGATATGACGGAAACTAGGGCGGCAAGAGTGGAACAAAACACCAGGCATAAGGCCGAGCCTTCCACCCTTTACCAAGTATATAGGTGCATTAAGATAAACAAGATAATCTGGTGATATCCCAACAATAAACAAGTTCCAACAAGGAACGAACTCCAATCTTCACCTGCAACTAGCAACGCTATAAGAGGGTCTGAGCAAAGCGGTAACATAGCCAAACAACGGTTTGCTAGGACAACGTGGGTTAGAGGTCTGACATGGCAATGTGGGAGGCATGATAAGCAAGTGGTAGGTATCGTAGCATAGGCATAGCAAAAGAGCGAGCATCTAGCAAGCAAAGATAGAAGTGATTTCGAGGGTATGGTCATCTTGCCTGCAAAGTTCTTAGAGTTTCCTTGATCCTCGTAAGCGAACTCAACAGGCTCCTCGATCATGAACTCGTCTCCCGGCTCCACCCCAGCAATAACAACAAGCAAAAAGGAACACAATCAACCACGTGAAATTCTCAAGCAACATGATGCAAACATGGTATGATATGCGGGATGCGGTATGTGATGCATATGCAAGATTTGGAAAGGAAAAATTGAACCTGGCCTCAACTTGGAAATCCAATAGTGCCACTGGAAAGGGGAGTTGATTTCGGTCGAAATCGATATAAAGATCACCGGAATCGGATGCACGGTTTGGAAATGGCAAGCAAAACAAATATGGCACCGGTCTGCGATAAACATCAAAGTAGCCTTCTAAATGCATCAAGATAGATAAGCTAATGCACTCAAACATGACAACAAAATACATGGCAGGGATCCACTCATGATGCTTGACAAAAGATGAACACTGAGCTACGACTAGTTCACTCATTAACAGGTTCAAACAAGCATGGCAAAATTCAAAAGATAACAGGTTGCAGACTTAGTGAAATTAACACAAGTCAGGAATTTATCACCAGGAAGCAATGTTTAGAGCATGATAACTACATGCTACAGGGACATATCATGGCAAAGCAAGGCATGGCAAAATTGCAAAACATGTTAACAATCTGCCAGGAACATTTTATAGCAAAAGTAGAGCTCGATTGACTCAAGCTAGGGTGCTCCATAATTGCAAACAAAGACATGTATGGATAGAGCACACCATTATCTACAAAACATCCTTACTGATCATCCTCAAAAGAGGCACGAATCACTAGGAAACAACATGAACATATGGCATAAAATAAAGACAGGGCAAGGACTTAGTGAACTTCTAAGTCCCTGAAATCAGCATCATTGAGTAAGCTACTTTGCATGCTTGTGCTAGTCACCACAAAGATCACAAAAATACATGGCATACACCCCCGTAAATATGGCATGGCATTTTTCAAAACACATGTAGAGCTCAGGATCATAGCATGCACACATTAATCATGGCAAAAATGACAAAAGGGCATTTGCTGAAACAGATCTGACATAATCATCACATAGCCCTCTTCCAACAGCATTACGGGCATCAAGATGAGCTCAAATGAAAATGATGCAATGAGATGAAATGATGTACTCGTCGAGACGAACATTTTGATATGCTACACGCACGAATCGGAGCTACGATGAGGGAGTTATGATGCGCGAAAGTATGCCAAAAATTATCGGGGATTAGGGTTTCGGGGGAAAGTCAACCGTCTCGTCCAGATCCAGATCCGGTTGCACGTGAACCGAGGAGATCACCGGAGTGTACTGTAGCCGCCGGAGGGAAGCGGGGCGTCACCGGACTTGGCTCCCGGAGTCGAAGGAGAGGCGGGGAGGTCCAGATCCGGCGCGGCGGAGGAGGTAGTCGTCGGGGGCTGCGATGGAGGCCGGCGTCGAGGCGGGAGGAGCCGAGCGGAGCGGCGTCCGGTGGTGGCGAGGCTCGCTGGCGGCGCGTCGGCGCGGCGGATGGGCGGCGGAGGCGCGGAGGAAGCGGCACGGACGCGGGCGAGGATCGGCGGCGGCGGGCGATGGGCTCGCGGGGGCCCCGAGCGGGCTTCGCGAGCCTCGGGCGGCGGCGGTTCGGCGGGAGGACACGTGGCGCACGGCTAATGGCTGGGCGCGGTGGCGCGACGTGTCCATCCAGGGACGGACATGTCCGGTGGCGGCGCGAGGGTTTTTTCTAGGGTTAGGGAAAGAAGATCCGGGAATTGGAAATGGGGTCTATTTATAGAGGCAGAGGGAGTTAGAAGCTCCAAATGAGGTGCGGTTTGCGGCCACGCGATCATGATCGAACGCTCTAGACGATGGAAGAGGTTTAGGTGGGTTTTGGGCCACTTTGGAGGGGTGTTGGGCTGCAACACACACGAGGCCTTTTCGGTCCCTCAGTTGACCGTTGGAGTATCAAACGAAGTCCAAATGGTACAAAACTTGACAGGCGGTCTACCAGTAGTAAACCAATGCCGCATGACAAGTATCTGTCCAATCCGAAAACGTTTAACCCCCACACACGAAAATAGGTAGAAAGGACCACCGGAGGACATAGGAGCCCCGGAATGCAAAACGGACAACGGGGAAAATGCTCGGATGCATGAGACGAACATGTATGCAAATGCAATGCACATGATGACATGATATGAGATGCATGACAAAGACAAAACACACGGAGACAAAAACCCGACAACGAGGAAATAAAATAACTTAGTGCCGGAAACGGCAAGAGTTGGAATACAAATAAGGTAGGTTACATCCGGGGTGTTACATCTCGGAAGGCGCATAACAAGGTGTCACTAGTAGAAAAAGGACCTCGTTCATCACATTAGTCTCGGCTAGAGTTGGAACTGGGAGTAATATGAGCATTAGTCCCGGTTCCAAGTTTCATGGGCGTCAGAGGACCTTTATTTAGTCCTGATTCATAACACCAACCCGGACAAATGTCCTATATTTAGTCCCGGTTGGTGTTACCAACCGGGACTAAAGTCCTTGACCCTTTAGTCCCGGTTGATAACACTAACCCAGACTAAAGGGTCTACCTTTAGTCCCGGTTGGTATTACCAACCCAGACTAAAGGTCCTCCATAGGCTAGTTCAAAAGGAAAGCATTCCATCCAAAGTCACATGTGCTGTGTAGGTGGAATGGTAAGCTGCATGCAAGGCAATACATGAGGTCTTGAGTTTGAATCCCATGCAATGCATTGGTGGGACACTAGTAGAAAAAGGGTCTAATGGGAAACTCATTAGTCCCGGTTTGTAATTGAACCGGCACTAATGTGACCATTAGTGCCGGTTCCAACGGCCAGGCGGGCGGCGCTCATTAGTACCGGTTCGTGGCGAACCTTTAGTACCGGTTCGTGCCACGAACCGGTACTAAAAAGGTGGTGGCCTTTAGTACGGGTTGGTGGCTCCAACCGGTACTAAAGGGGGGGGGTCTTTAGTACCGGTTGGAGCCACCAACCGGTACTAAAGGTGGTGGCCTTTAGTACGGGTTGGTGGCTCCAACCGGTACTAAAGACCCCCCCCCCCACCAACCGGTACCAAAGGTGGTGCGCTGCCACCCGCAGTGCACAATGTTTAGTCCCACCTCGCTAGTTGAGAGGAGCTCGCACCGGTTTATAAGCCCCTCCGCGGCTACCGTGTCGAGCTCCTCTCTAAGCAGGCCTTTGTGGGCCTATTGCAAGTCTTCTTCCCTATGGGGCCTACTGGGCCGTACGGGCCAGCATCCTGGCCCAACTCGAGATTGGGTTTCTAGTCATATGCAGGCCGTGTCGGCCCAGTAGGCGGGCTGTTTTTGCTTTATTTCAAAAATAAAAATAAAAAAATCCTTACCAACCGGGACTAAAGGTCCCCCAGACCATGGCGCGCCTCGTGCCACGTGGTTGCCCTTTAGCACCGGTTCGTGCTGAACCGGTACTAAAGGGGGGGGCCTTTAGTGCCCACACTTTAGTGCCGGTTACCGAACCGACACTAAAGGGCCTTACGAACCGGTGCTATTGCCTAGTTCTGCACTAGTGGGAGGCATTATTTATTTTAGCCTTTCAGCCCCGATTGTGACAACCGGGACTAAAGGATCATGCCTTTAGTCCTGAATCCATAGTCTCGGTTGGGAAAACTGGAACTAAAGGGGGTTGGGAACCGGGGCTAAAGGTTTTTTTCTACTAGTGGTGTGGGTGTTCGGTTCGTGTTCCGCGTGTCAAGGTTGTGAGATATGGCGTGCTAGCTCAGCATGTGGGTACGACAACACAAGATGACTCGGTTTGGTCATATTCATTGAGTACCACTCTTGAGCTCCATGGTGAAAACTCCAGTTTAGCCTTTTACTCCCAGTTGTGACAACCGAGAATAAAGGATCATGCCTTTATAGTCCCGAATCCATAGTCCCGGTTGGGAAAACCGACTAAAGGAGGTTGGGAACCGAGACTAAAGGGTTTTTTTCTACTAGTGGTGTGGGTGTTCGGTTCGTGTTCAGCGTGTCAAGGTTGTGAGATATGGTGTGCTAGCTCAGCATGTGGGCACGACAACACAAGATGACTCGGTTTGGTCATATTCATTGAGTACCACTCTTGAGCTCCATGGTGAAAACTCCAGTTTTGATCCCCACCAATGGCAATGGCTGTGCAATGTTCCATTGGTGATGGAATTTCATGGAGATTACACAAACTTGCTCTTTAGAGGGAAAACTCATGATCATGTCTTACTGGTTGGTTCTGATGACGACGACGCTCGTGCATTGTTCCCTTCATGGAAGCTTCACTTTTGAAGAGCATTTCTCATAGTATGGGTGTTTTGAGTTTTTGTTGTTGCATGTCGTTAATAGCTTCATCGTGACTTTGGAGGTCATGTTTTTTCTTTGTAATAATTTAACTATGTGCATCCTCAATATTTTGACCAACTCTTGACATTATGTTTGCATAGACCGGAGGTACATGATACCAACTTAATATTAATGTATATATTGTCCTTTTGAAAAAAAGACCACCCAATAGTGTTGGGCCAAGGTCGTTTCCGTCACAGATTACACAATAAAGCATTTTCGTGTAGTCCCCTGCAGGGTTACCATTTTCTTAAGCAGCCAACACAATAATTGACTTTCATTGGTTTCACGGAGCGCAACGCAATTGGAATGCCACTGAGCATGAGCTATGTGTGGCACCAACTGGGTGCCAAAGATTGACACTCCACATCATGTCTACTTTAGCAAAGATTAATATTGCAATGTGTACTACCTCTCTCAAAATCAAAAGGAGACATTACACATTGTTTTTGGGGACATTAATATGGCTAAATATTAATAGACTAATACAGCCAGGAAATAATATTTTGCTTGTTTCTTTTCATGCTATGAGACATGGCCCGATGCTACCTGAGGCACCAATGCCATAGAAAATCTAACTTGCTACCTGCTGCAATGGGTTTCATGCATAGACAAGTGAAAATTTTAGACAAGTAAAGAAAATAAACATCTCAATATTTAAACAACACGGTTTAAAAGTATGAATGACTGTACATTTTGCACTTAAAATTCTTCAATAACCTGGTTGGAGGAGAGGTACGTATTTCCTTAGAAAACTTACAATACTTGAAATACTCAACAACACACATCAGTACAAAGGCGAAGAAATGACAGTATCACTTGGAACGAATAAGTGTTCGTCGTACAGTAGCTAGGACAGGCGGTCATTGTTGGAATCCTCTTGAAATCCTTCTCATCCCAACCGTAGTGCTGCTCATTTGACTTTGCAGTTTTACAGAGTTGTTCATCTTGATCCTGCACAGGCGATGAGCAGCAAAGCTAGCATTAGCATTCACATAAGCAGAAATGGAACGAAACAGATTGTTGTGCTCACCTTGCTTCTTCCGTCTTAGCAAGCAAAAGATTAGTAGTGCCGCCGATCCTATCACCACAAGCCCGGCTATAGGGACGGCTATGTAGAGGACAAGCTTATTACTCTTCTTGCATGAACTGCCACCGATGCAAACGTCTGAAAACGATGAACAATGTGTTATAACCTATTACCCCTTCCCAAAAGTACATGATGTTTTAGAAAACACGGTAATCATAATCAAATTTAACTCTTTTAAAATGATTTAGATTTATTAGATAGATATTCGTGTAACTATATTTTCAGTCACAAATAGTTTCAAAACATATGTTGTTCGAAAATGTTAACATACGTGTTTGGTAGTAGAAAAATATCAATCAAAGTTGCATGTTGGATACCGTGTACGAGACTATTAAAATGTTGCTCCATAAGTGGAACAAGCATTTTCAGAGTACTGTAAATAATGCATATTGTTTTTTTTCCTAAGTCAAGCTTCACAAACTTTGACCAATTTTACAGAGAAAATTATCATGATCTATACCGAGTATAGGAGTATGTATTTTGGATCAGATATATGCGTGCAGTGAGCATACCATCCTCGGACTTGTTGGAGCCGAAGTTACCATCCTTGGACCCGGCATTAGTGGTGGGAGTGGGCGAGGGCGTACCCTCCTCGGACTCGGTGTCGACTTTAGTGGTGGGCATGACGGAGAAACTCTCGAAAGCATTGACAATCGGCGGCAGTGTCGAGCCGGCAGTGGCTTCGATGGAAATGGTGATGGTGCCTTGTTGATCGGGAACAATGGCACCGTAGATGGCACCACTGGAGAGGTATTTCGGTGTGAGAGCATCTGGGTACCATCGCTTGCCGTTGACGTTGACGTAGAACTGGCGCACGGCGTTGCCTCTGAGAATGCCTAGCTCCGCGATGTGCAGGACAGCAATGTACCCGGGCGACGGGTTGTTGCGCTGAGGCTGAGGGTGCATGGTGATCTCTATGAGCGCGGAGGCGTTCCGGGCAGTCATCGCTGTCTCCATCACCTCCGTCGGCACCTGGAAAAGGTCATCGTTTGGGTTCTGCACCCTTCTAAACGTTGTGATGCTGGGGTATTCTGCGGTGGTATCCACTGGTCTCCATATTCGGTCATGTGGGTCATCAGGGTACCTGATCCATCCATAGATTGTCTATGTGGTTAGTACTCAACGTCAGCGAAGGAGAAGCTACACCAAACACGACCCACACACTCACCTTATTACGCGCGTTTTACTCCCCGTGCCGAGGTCTAACCTGCGGTGCAGGTTCAGGCCCTGCTTCGGGCTCACCTGTGGATAGAGCATGCTCTTAAGCGGCCTCAGCTCCAGGGCCGAGATGAACGGCGTCCCATCGCCGGTGTTCACCAGGCAGACATGCACGTAGTCGTCCGGCACGACCACCATGGCCTCTACAGTTAAATAAGTGTCCGATGGCCCCCCTGACATGTTCACCGTCGTCCAAAAGTTTGCGCCGATGTAGAGGTCAAACATGGGCGATGTGTTAAGGCCGTCGTAGTTGCCGTACAAGAACCACGCTCGGATGATGTACTTGAGCCCGCGCACCAGGGACCGAATCTTGTAGCAGTTGCGCTTACCATCGGGGAAGCTGCGCACGTTCTGCATAAACTTGGGAGCCCGGCTGCTCATGTACTCGACGGAGATGTCATGGTTCGAGCCGCTGTCTATGAAACCGGCATCCGGGGCGAACTGCAGCTTGGCTATGGTGTCGGTTTCTACGTACGTCTCCCCTGGGTGGCCGCAGTCTATGTTTACAAAACCTACAGTGCGATGCAGAAGTACACATTAAAATCTCTCATGTGTGGGTCATACATAGATAGAGTTTTTTCAAAATAATAATAGAGAAAGCAAATACCCAAAACATATGTCAAGAAAATCTAGCATATACCCTCAAAAAGGAACCTTGACAAGAAAGAAACAGATTAATGTTTTCCACGAGAAAAAGCAAGAATGAAATGTTCCTGTAAAACACAGACCAGGCCTGCAACAATGATAGAGAACAGGCAATTTCTCGATGAGACTATAAAATTGTATCTTGCACGCGCATGCGAAACCAACTACAAGTATTGAGCATACCTTTCCTGTCAGCCTGGGCACGAGCTTGCTGTAGCATGCTGCCAGCGGCAGCAACGGCGAGGCAGAGAAATGGCAACCACCGCATTGCCGCCATTGTTCTCGCCCTCGACATGCAAGAAGCTAATGCGGTTCCACGATGAGTATGTTTTAACGCTAGGTGCGGTTCCATGCCTATATGTAGGAGTACAACACATCATTAGTACGCATTGACATTGAACAAGTAATTAAACCTCTCGGCATGAGCGGTTAGCCATCTTAAATAAAACAAATTAACAATCAACATTGAATGAGTACTTAATTATGAAAGTGGTAATTCATTAGTTCTCACATTAGCTGGCTAATGAGCAGCACCACGTCGTCATACTTAATAAGTTTACAACTTGCACGGCGCCATGCGTCAACACCCGATCGAGCCGGGGTACACGACGAAACAAATGCAGCGATCAAGTCATTGACGAGTGGACCCTGTTCTAGGCTGAACGCCTCTTTGTGGTTTCCACTTGACTTTGAACTTGTCAACGTGCTTTCTGGGGTGAAAGACTCTTCTTTTGAAGCTGTCTTCTTTACAGTAGCTGAACACCTCTTCTTTTGAAGTTGTCGCCTCTATCGAACCCTTAATCTTCTTTTCCGACTTTTTCTTTGCAGCAGGAGGTGGAAAATGCCTGTTCGTGATTTGTGGAGGCAGCATTGGTTGAAACGGTAATGTAACAAACCGTGGGATTGCATTTAACTTACTGTATCTCATAAAATTCCTAAGATGGGATATCAAGGAGGTTAACACTTATGAGGGAGACGCTAAGCGTCGGTCAGGCAGGGGGTGTGCCTGATCGGCTGCTCCCCACCCTCCAATTCAACTTAAAATGTTGCTTCTCGTGTGTGTACATTCATCGCTATGAGAGCAAAGATCCATCTGCAATATTTTATTTCTACGTATGCAGCAACGTTGCAACATTCTTCTTGTGTATGAAAAAAGTTGCGACATCTCAGACACATCCATGCAGAAATATTATATGCAATAGATCTCCATTGGTTGCAACAAATAAGTAAAAGAAATCACCCCGACATTTTCCGCATAGAAGCCAAAATCTGCAACAATATGAAATCAAGTTAAAAAAATGTGAAATAAAAAATTTCAACATAAACACAAAAAATGCAGCAGATGCCGCCAAAATCATTGTGACATGTTACAGGTGTCTTGCAATCAAACGTACACGAACTCGCAACTTTTTAAACACAACATATGCAACATTGAAAATCCAAAAAAAACCATTACAACCAAAAGTTTGGGAGCACCTACATTGCCGTCGCTAGCTCGTCGGAGCCCTGTCGTTGCTAGATTTTACGGGACCAAAGTCTCCCCAGCTCCCAGTTGTAACAATGTAGGGTAAGTGTGACGTTGACTTTCATGTGCTGCATGGGCCACAACATAAACACCTACTCATCGACGTTGGTCTGGTGAAGAGGGACACAACCAGTGAGTTGATGGGGCGGTAAAGGGTATGGTTATGGGACAGCTATGGTTGTTGTTACTTTTGCACGCGATGGGGTAGAAGAAAGCAGGATGCCACACTCGGCCCAAGCTTTAGCGAGATGGTGCAGCAGATGCCGTAGCGGCGGCGCCATTTAGCACGGCAGCAACACTCTTGGTGTAGTTCACCATCAGGCCAGAGGAAGGTCCAAATCTGTCTCTAAATTAGATGTTCGTTTATTGATAATCAGCGGGAAGCAGCAATCTATACACATCAAACTGAAGATAATATACACTGATATTTATCTTGATGTGATTTCCAACGAAAGAGAACCTAAACATCTCAAAATATCAACCTTCGCAATGACAACTTGTTTGTGATTACTCTCCCATACTGTCCTGCCAGACTAAAATATGTAGAGATCGTCCATATGGGTGTTTTTTCAGTCTTAATGGACAAAACAAAATCTACAACGTATATTGGATTCAAATCATAATGCATCCAAATAATGGAATAAAAACTTAAAAGAATATGCAACCTCGTATGATTAAGTCAAGTGCAAGGCAAGATAGCAACTATTGTGAACACACAAGAATTTAAAACCTGGTAGATACATGACTTAGATGAAATATACATTACCGGTCGACTTTGTTCATTTGCTGCTGCAGTCCTCCATCGAGTATCTTCTCAGGAGAGTAGAGTAGGCCGCCAACAGTATCTCACTGGGGACACCACACCATCGCCAACATCCACCACCGCAGACCATCGCATAGAGAAACAGAGGTTGCGTGCGTACCTACGAGACGCCGCCTGTGTGCAGTACAAGTGCCGACCTCGGTGGGGTGAAGACAGGAGGTTTATGGCATGGACTCAACACGAGCAGGCTGGCGGCAGCGAAGGCCACACGCGGCCATGTATGTTCCTGAGAGGAAACAGAAAATTGAGGGGGGGAAACATTTCAGCAAACACGTTCAAGGCAACATGATGAAGGTAGAATTACAATGGCGGCGGAGCGTGCAGCGCCGTCTGGCTGCTCAGGCCGTCCGCCCTCCTACTGCAGCTGTCATGAGTGCATATGAAGACACTCGGCGGTAGTCGTACGTGCCCGCCCGCCACCGTCACGTGCATGGCCACCGCCATGGTCTGCGTGCACCTCCATGACAGAGACAGCAAGGACGGAGTTAGCCGGGCGACCGGCGTCCGGCACTTAGCAAGAAAGGGGTGGCGAAGCTTCCTCACCGGTCTGCCGAGGAGGCGCGCCTAGTTGAACGACACGAAGAGCACATCGGCAACCGCGTCAGTCCACCTCCTCGTCTGCTCGTGGCTCGGCCGCTGGGTGCCGATTTCAGAGGAGGGGTGGGTGCTCGTGGACGGGATCACCTGTGAGGGCGGCGCGCAGCGGTACTGTAGCTCCCTGGGCGGCGCTCGCCGTGGATGGTCGAGTACGGGGGCGCACCACACACCCTCAGCCTCCACAACATCTTTCCCCAACGGAAACAAACTGGCGAGCTGTTGGTGTCCTGGACCAACCGCAGATCGGGAGGGGCGAGGTGGAAGCGAGAGAAATCAGGAGGATCGGACACCAAATAATGCTAGACCTAAAAAATCTATAAATATTTTACTTAAACTCTCCAAACTAATCCTCTCTTTCTCTGAATCTAACTGGGGTGGGCTCCTCCATTCCCTTACTCTTTCCTTATTAGTTATTACCAATCATAATTATTCACTTGCATCAGCTTGTTTGAAAAAAAGTAATCTTTTGTAAATGTAGCATTACTCCGTTGGGGATAACATAATACTAACATTTTGTTATTGATATAAAAAACATTTTATTATTTCCTCTAATTGATATTTCCAACACTGAGATTGCCATGATGACTTGTCTGAGCGAAGTATAACATGGATAACAGTTCATGTGGATTAATAGATAGTTTTTCTTGAGGTAAAGGTAGATCCGTGTATTGGATGTGAATATATCTATACGTACTAAGGCACCAGATCTTATCAGGACTTCAAACTTAATTAAGCATGTTTGGACGAGTCTAGCAGTAGGATTGTGACCTCCGGGTCCCCATGTTGCATACCTTATGTTACATTCGTAAAAAAGAGATGGATCCAAGTATTGTGTTATTTGAATTTACTGATCACCATCGGTTTTGATTCGCCCACAATGGTTTTGATTCGATGGGCCTCCAAACATATATTTTCACTCTTGTGAGTATGCTCGGTGTCTGTACATGTATGCTTCTCTTGTGGACATTATATTAGCCTAGCTGTTATCGGAGTCCGCATCCATCCAGCTTGTATATGTGTTGTTGCCGAAAATCAATCGTAAGGCGTCCATGTTTCCTGTCATTAAACTTTCATCTAAATATGCCAAACACATATAGAAAATCATAGAAGTTCTATCATTGGATACTAAATTATGCCAAATTGTCTTTTATTTCCAAGGATAACATGTATCCATGCATTTCAGGATGATCCTCATAATACGTGTGCGCCATGTAAATAATGAAGTATCCCTTCTTTGAATATGTTTTTAATAGTTTCGTGTTTGTGCTGCTTAGATTTGTTTTTCAGAACAGGGTTGCTACATACATGTGTGCTTTATAGGACACGTTCTTAATTGGTTATAAATCTCCACCATTAATACATCCTAGTTTTTTGAATGGAAAATCTCTATCGTTCGTTTTCTATCATGTTAATAATATAATAGAAGATAGATAGATATGCATCCCCTCTTTTGTTACAGGTACATGATTTTGGTTTTCTTTTGAATTTTTTTCTGGGTATACTTTGCATTACTCAAATAGCCAAGCTACCCTTCAATTACATTGGTCGACAATGATATGAAGTCCAGAACCCAGCCACACAACGGTTCGGGCACTAGTTCTACCATAACTAGCCAACGAATGACTAACAAGATTGCTATATCATTGAACGTGAGTAATATAACCGCGATCCATCCATTCCTTCCTTCTTCAAAAGGTTTATAGCTTCTAGGCAGCCCGTTTCAATGTGGATGGGGAGTTGGCTCCATTGCAGCGACAAAGAAATACCTTCGGTGAGAGCAGAGAGCTCAGCTTCTAAGGCGTCATTGCAATGCATAATTTTACGACAAGATGAGAAGATAATAGCTCCGCCTTGATCTCTGAGAATCATCCCACTCCCGGCATCTCCAATAGCACTGATGTATGAACCATCAGTATTAAGTTTCGCCCATCCTATTTTAAGTGGACACCATGCAGGAGTCACACTGTCATGAGGTTTTCTTCTTCCATGTAATGCATGGTTGGTTTGCCTTTTATAGGATCATAATTCTGGTCGCAGTGGATAGCAAGAAATGACTGTATATAACTCACCAGAAATCGCCTTGAGACATCAACTGGAGGAGTAGGTTTAAAACAGACTATCTCATTTTTAATAAATCAAACTCTCCAAAGTTCCATGAGAAAGTGTAGCCACAAGCTCTCCGACATATCACACGTGCTACGTAGCAGCCATTTCGGTCCAGTATATTTTACCTCCATAAAGATTTTCTTTGATATGATCCTACTCTCGTAAAGTTCCTTAAGTACGATGAGATCCCTTTAGCGCCTAAAACCGTATAAGTCGGGCTAGAAATTTTGATTGTCGACAATAACAACCCGAGGAAACGTCTCAAATATAAATACACCTAAGAGTGTGATGCGCTAGGGCACATCTCAAGGGCACAATACATATCTACAATGGATACATGTATAGAATGATATACAAAAATAAGTTACTGAAATATGTTTTGCAAAACACTAAGACTAATAATTTTTTTTTCTAATGGATACCTTAGTCCACCAACCATGAATGACCAGGGTAGGGGGGCCTTGCCCCCCCTGCCCTCACCTTATGTATGGTGATCTTTTACGATGTTTCTTAGTACTCACATACAATCGCTTCCATCTAGCGAGATTCAATAGAGGGAGGAGGCCTCTCGACAGAGAGATACTTGTGCAACATCTGTCAGTGCGGCTTCGTTGAAGCGCCTGCGCTGCACAGACACATGAATGTGCACCGGCGTCAAGATGGATTGCACGACGAAACACCATGAGCTTCGCTAGCTCGGGATCCGTACTAGAGGAGAAAAAATGGCACGTCCCTGCAAGAAATACTCCATGCTGGTCACTGAGAACCGCTCCTCAACCTCCACAGTCATGGCTCTTCAACATGCTATGGTCTGGATTAACTTTCATCCACTCTGCCTTGGTTAGGATTTGCTTTTAATATATGCAAAAGTATTAACTTGGAAGAGGACGAAGATCCAACTCTACTTGGTACCGTACCATTCAGTAAGTCCCTTGTACTTTTCAATGGTACTTTTTCTTCTCTGTTCAGAGTCAGTTAGCTCATAGGAATTTTGCCAACACAAGTAGAGCTAACTAGTTGACTTCTATTGATTTTCATACGAAAATCAGGAAGATTTGAGTGATCTGGGTTGAAGAAACAGGGAGAGAGGGCAGAGGCGATGAATGGGGAATTTTCTGGATCTCATCCAATCCATCTCTCTATTCTCTATCCTATATTATAAATTTCAACTCACACCAACACTCCCCCTCAAGATGGGGCAAACACATCAGATAAACCCATCTTGCTACAAAAGATGGAGAACAACTTTTCTGGTAGACCTTTTGTTAGAACATCTGCTACCTGACTTGCTGAAGTCACATATGGTACACAAATCACTCCTCGATCCAACTTCTCTTTGATGAAATGATGATCAACTTCAACATGTTTAGTACGATCGTGTTGCACCGGATTATTTGCAATATCAATTGTTGCTTTGTTATCACAGTAAAGCATCAAAGGCTTACTATGACATAACCTCAGCTCTGTTAGAAGAATCTGCAGCCATAATAGCTCACATAGGCCATGTGCCATGGATCTAAACTCAGCCTCGGCAGTTGACCTAGCTACAACATTTTGTTTTTTACTTCGCCAAGAGACTAAATTTCCGCCAACAAATACACAATAACTGGAAGTGGATCGTCGATCATCTAGGGAACCAGCCTAGTCCGCATCTGTATAACACTCAACTTGTAAATTCCCTTGCTTTGTATACATAAGACCTTTCCCTGGGCACCCTTTAAGGTACCGTAGGGTTCTATTAATAGCATCCAGGTGAGTCGTTCTTGGGTTATGCATGAATTGACTCACAACGCTACCAGTGTGGGAGAGATAAATTAATTTACCCACAAGTCTCTGGTAGCGCTCTCTATTAACCAGACTCCCTACATCACTACTTAATCTGTGATCCTGTTCAATGGGAGTAGCAGCCGGTTTTGAACCGTACATGCCAGTTTCTTTGAGCAGGTCTAAGATGTACCTCCTTTGTGTTAGAAATATACCTTTTTTGCCACGCAATACTTCTATGTCAAGGAAGTACCTCAAGTGTCCTAGATCCTTCACTTCAAACTCTTGTGCAAGATGATGCTTCAGGCCAGCAATTTCCTCGGTATCATTGTCTGCCATCACAATATCATCGACGTAAACTATCAAGATTGCTACCTTGTTATTAGAATGTTTATAGAACAATGTGTGGTCAGCGTTTCTATGTCAATAGCCTCTTTTCAACATAGCTTGTGTAAAATGATCAAACCATTCCCTTGGTGATTGTTTCAACCCATACAAGGAACGATGTAGGTGTACTACTTTTCCTGTATTACGACTGGACTCAAAACCTGGTGGAATTTGCATATACACCTCTTCATGAAGATCGCCATGAAGAAATGCATTTTTTACATCCATCTGGTAGATGCTCCAATCAAAATTAAATACACAAGATATGAGAGTCCTCACAGAGCTCATCTTTGCCACAGGTGCAAAGGTTTCATCATAGTCTATACCATAAGTCTGAGTGTACCCCTTGGCTACAAGGCGTGCTTTGTATCTATTTATCTTACCCTCTGGGGTGTGCTTAATAGTAAAAACCCATTTGCATCCCACCGGTTGCTTACCTGGAGGTAGATTCACGAGCTCCCAAGTTTTGTTTTTCTCCAATGCTCTCATCTCATCCAGCATTGCTTCCTTCCATTTTGGGTCTTCCAAGGCTACTTTCCAGTTATTTGGTATAGAAACAAGATCTAGAGAAGCAATAAAACTTTGGAGGGATGGACTACAATATTTGTAGGAGATGTAATTGGCTATATCATGTTTGTAGTCTTTAAGATATCCTGGTGTGTTTAGAGTTCTAGTTGGTCTTCATAAGGCAATAGGTAAATTGTCTACAAGAGTAGAAAGTTGATTATCACGTTGCCCTGATGTGCTAGTAGGAGCTACAGAATTAGAAGGCATAGTATTGGTACATGGGCCCTCACGCATTTGAGACTCCTCACCTTGAGATGGAAGTGATAAGTGTCCAGTGACATCACCCTCGTCTACATGACAAGAGTTATCATCACTAACACCATCATTCTCCTCCCCCTGATTTTGAGTGTTATTAGTAGACAAAGAATCACCTAAAGTGCGAGCAAGAACAAGGACAAGCCCTTCACTTCCCCTTTCTTGCTCCTCATCAGGAGGTGACAAGGAAATACCGGACCCAACATTTGACCCATAATACGGTTCATTTTCATGGAAAGTTACATCCATGCTCACAAAAAAGATGCTCTAAAGGACACCAACATCTATAGCCCTTTTTGAGTGGAATAACCCATAAACACACATTTTAGAGCACGGGGATCTAATTTCCCAACCAAATTTCTATAGTCATGCACAAAACAACACTACAAGAAATATGTCAACGTGTGACCTTCTGTCAGTGACCCTGGAAGAATTGGTCATAAATCTATGACCATTGGAGACCAATTGGTCAAAAGCTGTTCTGGGGGCTCCAAACCCTAAACTATATCGACCATTTTGGTCAGAAAGGTCGTAATTTCCTTACACGAAATGGTCATGAAGCAGGCAACACTGGTCCGCTACCTTATTTCTAGCTGATCACGACCAATATAGATGGTCATAACCTTGTAAATTGTCGTGGATTGTTATGACTAGGCGCCACCTCATCAGTTTTGCCTATATGTCATGTCCATGTGTCAATTTTTGCCCTAGGTTGTGAAGCAACCTATATTTCTGTCATTCCCAAAATTCCCAAAAAAATCTCATAAATTCTTTGGGTCATATATTCGTCAAATATGTAAAAATACTTCCTTGCCTAGTCCAAAAATAATTCAACAATATTCATTTTCCTATTCTGTTCAGAACATCACTTTGTGAAGGAAGTACTATTTATATATTCTTGATTGCCCTCAAAATTTTTGGGCACTCTTTCCTATCCAAATCATTGCCTCATGACAAAATTCAGCTCCATTTGCCAAGTAAATCTTCCTCAGGAAATTTCCAAAGTTTTTGTCCACCTAGAAGCATTGTGAAGGAAGTACAAGATAGGAATATCGTAATGAGTTGAATTTTTGCCACATATTCTATATGCCAAATTAATAGCTCTACACAAAATTTTAGCTCTATCTAACAATACATGTGAGTTCACCATCGAATCTTTGTTTCTGGTAATATTTTTAGTTTGTGAACTCACATGTATTGTTAGATAGACAAAAAGTTAGGGTAATTTTCTGGTAAAATTTGTCAACACAGTCTCCCTAGTATATGATCATCCTCAGCTAAAACTCAGGCCCATTGGCCTTGTGAATTTCCCGTACCGCTAATCAAACACTTGGCTACTAATTCATGTTTGAGCATAGTTCGGTCTCCTCATGAGATTCTTCTGTTGTTATTTTCTTCCTAGCATCTAACTAGGGAGTGCCCAGCCTACTAGACATGCCTAGGCTGCCCAGAACAAATGGCAACGCCACGGTCACGCGGTGACCACGCGGCAGGCATGCGAGTCTACGCGCTCTAGAGTTGGGGCCCTGGGCTACCGTCCAAACCTCGACATACCACCACCAAACTATGTATTTATGCTTAAATAGATACTTATGTATCTATAAATGATTTTTGTAAAAAATAAAGAGCAAACTATAAGGCAGCTGCAGTTCAAATTTGACTCACTTCCTACTGAATCAGCGGAAATTTGTCTTTTTCAACAGAGGTGGATCAAAACTTTTCACACCCAATCATTTTGGCAATTGTGCATTAAATATGTCCTAGTATTTTATAAAATTGATTTGGTCCAATTTTGCAACAAATATATGGTAAGTCCTTCACAAAAAAACTCATTTTGGGCACCCGAAAAATGGGAAATTGATTTTTCGTCCAAAGAAAATGAAAAATCCCTTAGGCAACATTGTTTGTCATTCAAATATGCACCCTTGTGCACAATATGAGATCATTTGGACAAACTATGCCATGAATGTGGCCATAAGGTTGATCATTTGGCTTGAAAGCCATGAATCTTCACACATGACAGCTCATTTCTGAGAACACTTTTTAAAAATAATTGTTGTATTACAAGTTTATTATTTTTCCTGGAAACTTGGTCACATATAATGACACAATGCAAAGATTTTCCAATTTTTGTGATTTTTTTTCAATTTTTTATGCCCATTTCAAAATGCGGTCAAAACGACGGGCTTGACCATTCCTAGCTAGTGGTTGAATCTTGGAAAACTTTTGATATTTCTGTGATTAAATGGATACTTTTGTACCTAGAAATGATTTTTGGAAAAAATAATGAGCAAACTATGAGGCAGTTGCAATTCAAATTTGACCCGCTTCCTACTAAATTGACGGAAATTTGTCTTTTTCACCAGAGGTGGATCAAAACTTTTGACACCCAACCATTTGGTTAATTGTTAATTAAATATGTCCTAGTATTTTATAAAATTGATTTGGTCCAATTTTGCAACAAATATATGGTAGGTCCTTCAATAAAAAAACTCATTTCAGGAACTCGGAAAATGGAAAATGAATTTTTCGTGCAAAGAAAATGAAAACTTCCTTAGGAAACATTGTTTGGAATTCCAAGATGCACCTTTCTGCATGATATGAGATCATTTGAACAAACTATGCCATGAATGTGGCCATAAGATTGATCATTTGGCTTGAAAGCCATGAATCTTCACGCATGATAGCTCATTTCTGAGAACACTTTTTTTAAAATAATTGCCGTATTACAAGTTTATTATTTTTCCTGAAAACTTGGTCACATATAATGACACAATGCGAAGGTTTTCCAATTTTTCGATTTTTTGAAATTTTTATGTACGTTTCAAAATGCGGTCAAAACGGCGGGCTTAACCGTTCCTAGCTAGTGATTGAATCCTGGAGAACTTTTGATGTTTCTGTGATTAAATGGATACTTATGTACCTAGAGATGATTTTTGAAAAAAATAAAGAGCAAACTATGAGGCAGCTGCAGTTCAAATTTGACCCGCTTCCTACTAAATCGGCGGGAATTTGTCTTTTTTCACGAGAGGTGGATCAATTCTTTTGACACCCAACAATTTGGTCAATTGTGCATTAAATATGGCCTATTACTTTAGAAAATTGATTTGGTCCAATTTTGCAAAAAATATATGGTAGGTCCTTCATAAAAAAACTCATTTCGGGATGTCGAAAAATAGAAAATGAATTTTCCATGCAAAGAAAATGAAAACTTCCTTAGGAAACATTGTTTGGAATTCCAAGATGCACCTTTGTGCATGATATGACATTATTTGAACAAACAATGCCATGAATGTGACCATAAGATTGATCATTTGGCTTGAAAGCCATGAATCTTCACGCATTATAGCTCATTTCTAAGAATAATTTTTTAAAATAATTGTCGTATTACAAGTTTATTATTTTTTCTGGAAACTTGGTCACATATAATGTTACAATGCGAAGGTTTTCAATTTTTTTTGAATTTTTATGCCCGTTTCAAAATGCGGTCAAAACGACGGGCTTGACCGTTCCTAGCTAGTGGTTGAATCTTGGAAAACTTTTGATGTTTCTCTGATTAAATGGATACTTATGTACTTAGAAATGATTTTTGGAAAAAAATAAAGAGCAAACTTTGAGGCAGCTGCTGTTCAAATTTGACCCGCTTCCTACTGAATCGGCGAAAATTTGTCTTTTTCATGGGAGGTGGATCAAATATTTTGACCCCCAACCATTTGGTCAATTATGCATTAAATATGGCCTAGTATTTTAGAAAATTGATTTGGTCCAATTTTGCAACAAATATATGGTAGGTCCTTCATAAAAGAAATTCATTTTGGACACTCGGAAAATAGAAAATGAAATTTCCGTGCAAAGAAAATGAAAATTCCTTTGTCAACATTCTTTCTCATTCCTAGATGTACCCTTGTGAACCATATGATCTCATTTGTACTATTCCAGGATGCAAACTTATGCAAATATATTCTTTTTTTATTTCTCAGGTCATAAAATAGCTGACATGATTTTAACACATTCTTTTAGTCAACTACGACCAATTTAGATGGTCATAACGTCCTACTACATTCTGATTGGTCTCTGGACGTCTCACGCGGATCATGCATCAAACACCGTTGGATGCTCGCGGATCCAACGGCAGTGCTGAACCCTTCCACACCAACCCTAGCCTGATCATTTTCCATCCACCCCCATCTCCTTTCTTCCCCACACCCATCCATCGATCCAACCTAATCGCTCAAACCCTTCCAGATCGAGACAGAGCAAGAGCTCGCCTCCTCCCTTCCAGATCGCCGCCGCCACCTCCCTCCGACGGAGCTCGCCGCCGTCCATGGACTCCTCCACGCCCTCCTCTTCTCACCCCTCATCTTCCCTCACCAGAAGGGAGAGAAGAACCCGAGGGAGGGAGATCCAACGCGATCCAGCCTCGGCCTCCGCTGCGCGCCTCGCCGGAGCAGCTCTGCCATCGACCAAAGTCCCGCAGGTCGCCGTGTTCCCCCGCTCCTCTTCCTCCCTCTATTTATCTCTTCCTTTTTTCTCTCAAGTCTCAACCCCCTGATGTCTACTACACAACCTTCTTGTAGACGTTGTTGGGCCTCCAAGTGCAGAGGTTTGTAGGACAGTAGCAAATTTTCCTCAAGTGGATGACCTAAGGTTTATCAATCCGTAGGAGGCGTAGGATGAAGATGGTCTCTCTCAAGCAACCCTGCAACCAAATAACAAAGAGTCTCTTGTGTCCCCAACACACCCAATACAATGATAAATTGTATAGGTGCACTAGTTCGGCGAAGAGATGGTGATAGAAGTGCAATATGGATAGTAGATAAAGGTATTTGTAATCTGACATTATAAAAACAGCAAGGTAACTAATGATAAAAGTGAGCGTAAATGGTATTGCAATGCTAGGAAACAAGGCCTAGGGTTCATACTTCCGCTAGTGTAAGTTCCCTCAACAATGATAACATAATTGGATCACATAACTCCCTCAACATGCAATAAAGAGTCACTCCAAATTCACTAATAGCGGAGAACGAACAAAGAGATTATGGTAGGGTACGAAACCACCTCAAAGTTATTCTTTCCAATCAATCCGTTGGGCTATTCCTATAAGTGTCACAAACATCCCTAGAGTTGGTACTAGAATAACACCTTAAGACACAAATCAATCAAAACCCTAATGTCACCTAGATACTCCAATGTCACCTCAAGTATCCGTGGGTATGATTATACGATATGCATCACATAATCTCAGATTCATCTATTCAACCAACACAAAGGACCTCAAAGAGTGAACCAAAGTTCTACCGGAGAATCACGACGAAAACGTGTGCCAACCCATATGCATAGGTTCATGGGCAAAACCCGCAAGTTGATCACCAAAATATACATCAAGTGTATCACGTGATATCCCATTGTCACCACAGATATCCACGGCAAGACATACATCAAGTGTTCTCAAATCTTTAAAGACTCAATGCGATAAGATAACTTCAAAGGGGAAACTCAATTCATTACAAGAGAGTAGAGGGGGGAAGAAACATCATATGATCCAAATATAATAGCAAAGCTCGTGATACATCAAGATCGTATCACCTCAAGAACACGAGAGAGAGAGAGATCAAACACATAGCTACTGGTACATAGCCTCAGCCCCGAGGGAGAATTACTCCCTACTCGTCATGGAGAGCACCGGGATGATGAAGATGGCTACCAGAGAAGGATTCCCCCTCTGGCAGGATGCCGGAACGGGCCTAGATTGGCTTTCGGTGGCTACGGAGGCTTCTGGCGGCGGAACTCCCGATCTATTGTGTCCTCGGGTGTTTTTAGGGTATATGGAGATATATAGGCGGAAGAAGTATGTCAGGGGGGCCACGAGGGGCTCACGAGGATGGAGGGCGTGCCCAGGGTGGGTGGGCGCGCCCCCTGCCTCGTGACCTCCTCGCAGATCCCCCGACGTGCACTCCAAGTCTTCTGGGCTTCTTTCCTTCCAAAAATGAGTTCCGTGAAGTTTCAGGTCAATTGGACTCCGCTTGGTTTTCCTTATCTTCGAAACCCTAAAACAGGGTAAAAACAAAAACTGGCACTGGGCTCTGGGTTAATAGGTTAGTCCCAAAAATGATATAAAAGTGTATAATAAAGCCCATAAACATTCAAAACAGTAAATAATATAGCATGGAGCAATCAAAAATTATAGATACGTTGGAGACGTATCAGCATCCCCAAGCTTAATTCCTGCTCGTCCTCTAGTAGGTAAATGATAAAAACAGAATTTTTGATGCAGAGTGCTACTTGGCAAAATTTCAATGTGATTCTTCTTAATTGTGGTATGAATATTCAGATTCGAAAGATTCAAGACAAAAGTTTAATATTGACATAAAAACAATAATACTTCAAGCATACTAACTAAGCAATCATGTCTTCTCAAAATAACATGGCCAAAGAAAGCTATCCCTACAAAATCATATAGTCTGGCTATGCTCTATATTCACCACAAAAAATATTTAAATCATGCACAACCCCGATGACAAGCCAAGCAATTGTTTCATACTTTTCATATTCTCAAACTTTTTCAATCTTCACGCAATACATGAGCGTGAGCCATGGATATAGCACTATAGGTGGAATAGAGTGGTGGTTGTGGAGAAGACAAAAAGGGAGAAGATAGTCTCATATCAACTAGGCGTATCAATGGGCTATGGAGATGCCCATCAATAGATATCAATGTGAGTGACTAGGGATTGCCATGCAACGGATGCACTAGAGCTATAAATGTATGAAAGCTCAACAAAAGAAACTAGTGGGTGTGCATCCAACTCGCTTGCTCACGAAGACCTAGGGCAATTTGAGGAAGCCCATCATTGGAATATACAAGCCAAGTTCTATAATGAAATATTCCCACTAGTATATGAAAGTGACAACATAGGAGACTCTCTATCTTGAAGATCATGGTGCTACTTTGAAGCACAAGTGTGGTAAAAGGATAGTAGCATTGCCCCTTCTCTCTTTTTCTCTCATTTTTTATTTTATTTTTTATTTTTTGGGACTTCTCTTTTTTATGGCCTCCTTTCTCTTTTTTTATTTGGGCTTCTTTGGCCTCTTTTATTTATTTATTTTCGTCCGGAGTCTCATCCCGACTTGTGGGGGAATCATAGTCTCCATCATCCTTTCATCACTGGGACAATGCTCTAATAATGATGATCATCACACTTTTTATTTTTCTTACAACTCAAGAATTACAACTCGATACTTAGAACAAAATATGACTCTATATGAATGCCTCCGGCGGTGTACTGGGATGTGCAATGATGCATGAGTGACATGTATGAAAGAATTATGCACGGTGGCCTTGCCACAAATACGATGTCAACTACATGATCATGCAAAGCAATATGACAATGATGAAGCGTGTCATAATAATGGAAGGGTGGAATATTGCATGGCAATATATCTCGGACTGGCTATGGAAATGCCATAATAGGTAGGTTTGGTGGCTGTTTTGAGGATGATATTTGGTGGGTGTATGATACCGGCGAAAAGTGCGCGGTATTAGAGAGGCTAGCAATGGTGGAAGGAAGGGAAGTGCGTATAATCCATGGACTCAACATTAGTCATAAAGAAATCACACAATTATTGCAAAAGTCTATTAGTTATCGAAACAAAGTACTACCCGCATGCTCCTAGGGGGATAGATTGGTAGGAAAAGACCATCGCTCGTCCCCAACCGCCACTCATAAGGAGGACAATCAATAAATTAATCATGCTCCGACTTCATCACATAACGGTTCACCATACGTGCATGCTACGAGAATCACAAACTTCAACACAAGTATTCCTCAAATTCACAACTACTCAACTAGCATGACTCTAATATCACCATCTCCATATCTCAAAACAATCATCAAGCATCAAACTTCTCTTAGTATTCAATACTCTATATGAAAGTTTTTACTATTCTTGGATGCCTAGCATATTAGGATTATTTAAGCAAATTACCATGCTATTTAAAACTCTCAAAATTATATAAGTGAAGCATGAGAGTTCATCTATTTCTATAATACCACCACCGTGCTCTAAAAAGATATAAGTGAAGCACTAGAGCAAACGACAAACTACTCCGAAAGATATAAGTGAAGATCAATGAGTAGTCGAATAATTATGCAACTATGTGAAGACTCTCTAACATTTAAGATTTTCAGATCTTGGTATTTTATTCAAACAGCAAGCAAAACATAATGAAATAAAATGACGCTCCAAGAAAAACACATATCATGTGGCGAATAAAAATATAGCTCCAAGTAAAGTTACCGATGAACGAAGACGAAAGAGGGGATGCCTTCCGGGGCATCCCCAAGCTTAGGCTCTTGGCTATCCTTGAATATTACCTTGGGGTGCCTTGGTCATCCCCAAGCTAAGGCTCTTGCCACTCCTTGTTCCATATTCCATCGAATCTTTACCCAAAACTTGAAAACTTCACAACACAAAACTTAACAGAAAACTCGTAAGCTCCGTTAGTATAAGAAAATAAATCACCACTTCCAGGTACTGTAATGAACTCATTCTTTATTTATATTGGTGTTAAACCTACTGTATTCCAACTTCTCTATGGTTTATAAACTATTTTACTAGCCATAGATTCATCAAAATAAGTAAACAACACATGAAAAAATAGAATCTGTCAAAAACAGAACAGTCTGTAGTAATCTGGATCAAACGTATACTTATGGAACTCATAAAATTCTCAAATAAATTTCTGGACCTGATGAATTTCTCTATTAATCATCTTCAAAAATAATTAACTAAATAGCACTTTCGAAATAAAAATGGCAGAAATTCTCATGAGCACTAAAGTTTCTGTTTTTTACAGCATGATCAACAAGACTTTCCCCAAGTCTTCCCAAAGGTTCTACTTGGCACAAACACTAATTAAAAGAATAAAACCACATCTATACAGAGGCTAGATGAATTATTTATTACTAAACAGGAAAAAAGTAACTAGAATAAAATTGGGTTGCCTCCCAACAAGCGCTATCGTTTAACGCCCCTTGCTAGGCATAATAATTTCAACGATGCTCACATAAAGGATAAGAATTGTAACATAAAGAGAGCATCATGAAGAATATAACTAGCACATTTAAGTCTAACCCACTTCCTATGCATAGGGACTTTGTGAGCAAATAACTTGTGGGAACAATAATCAACTAGCATAGGAGGGAAAAACAAGCATAACTTCAAAACTTTAAGCACATAGAGAGGTAACTTGATATTATTGCAATTCCTACAAGCATATATTCCTCCCTCATAATAATTTCCATTAGCATCATGAATGAATTCAACAATATAACCAGCACCTAAAGCATTCTTTTCATGATCTACAAGCATAGAATTTTTATTATTCTCCACATAAGCAAAATTCTTCTCATTCGGGATAGTGGGAGTATCATAAGAGACTTGGATACTATAAATTGTTTCCACATTAAAAGAGTAATGTTCAGAGAAGGGGTAATCATAACCATGACAAGTTTTATAAATATAACCACTACTTTTTATAGCATAAGTATCACCACAATAATCATCATAAGTAGGAGGCATGCTATCATCATTATAAACTTGCATATCAAAACTTGGGAGACTAAAAATATCATCTTCATTAATCATAGCTTCCCCAAGCTTGGAACAAACATTAATTGCAGCAAATATATTCTCAAAAACATCATCTTCATCAAACATAGCATCCCCAAGCTTGGGCCTTTTCATATCATAAGCATAATCACTTTCATCATCAATAGTATGGATAGCACCAATAGTATAGCAATTATCATATTCTTCCAAGCAAGTGCCAAAAAGATTTTCAAGATCATAAGAAGTATCATTATCTTCCACAATTATATTTTCATGAGGCACAATAGTAATAGGAGCAGCATTATTTGGGAGAGATATCTTTTTACCTCTCTTCCTTTTTCTTTTCTTCTTCTTCACCACATCATGTGTGGGTTCAATCCTCTTTTTGGAGCTCCTTATTAATGAGATTGGTTGAATAGGAGGCTCCTCCTCGTTACCTGATTCATCATAAGAAATAATAGGAGGATATTGGGAAGTCTCTTCCCTTTCATTAGTATTCTCTTCCTCTTCTATTTCTTTTCTTTTCTTTATGTAGTTGGCAATATAAGGATTTTCAATACAATTCACCACACAATACATATAAATTTTCTCTAGATCAAAATCAAGAACTCTATCAAGGGCAAATTTTGGAATATCCTTAGTTATACGTTTCATTTCTTCGTAGCCCATAAGCAAACTAAGTTCATTATAATGTGCAAGGGAAATCAAGTCATCACAATTTTTGGACATGATTAGATCATGAAACAATTTGCATAGGTAATTAAATGACCACGTTCATTACAAAGCTCACAAGTATGGCCAAGAAAATTTAAATTTTCAGCACAATCATCTAGCACTTCTTGCAAAAATTTAGTTTCTAAGTACTTATGCTTCTTGCAATATCTATCTTCTCTATTTGGTGTGTACTTACAAACCCAATGCACTCCACAAAAATTGTCATGTTTATAGGAGACATTTTCATCATAACTAGTGCAATCATCATTAGTGTCATGGATATTCAAAGAATTCATACTAACAACATTGTAATCATGCTCATCATTCAAATATTTAGTTCCAAACATTCTAATGCATTCTTCTTCTAGCACTTGAGCACAATCTTCCTTTCCATCATACTCACGAAAGATATTAAAAAGATGAAGTGTATGAGACAAACTCAATTCCATTTTTTTGTAATTTTCTTTTATAAACTAAACTAGGGATAAAACAAGAAACTAAAAGACTCGATTGCAAGATCTAAAGATATTCCTTCAAGCACTCACCTCCCCGGCAACGGCGCTAGATAAGAGCCTGATGTCTACTACACAACCTTCTTCTTGTAGACGTTGTTGGGCCTCCAAGTGCAGAGGTTTGTAGGACAGTAGCAAATTTCCCTCAAGTGGATGACCTAAGGTTTATCAATCCGTAGGAGGCGTAGGATGAAGATGGTCTCTCTCAAGCAACCCTGCAACCAAATAACAAGAGTCTCTTGTGTCCCCAACACACCCAATACAATGGTAAATTGTATAGGTGCACTAGTTCGGCGAAGAGATGGTGATAGAAGTGCAATATGGATAGTAGATAAAGGTATTTGTAATCTGAAATTATAAAAACAGCAAGGTAACTAATGATAAAAGTGAGCGTAAATGGTATTGCAATTCTAGGAAACAAGGCCTAGGGTTCATACTTCTGCTAGTGTAAGTTCCCTCAACAATGATAACATAATTGGATCACATAACTATCCCTCAACATGCAACAAAGAGTCACTCCAAAGTCACTAATAGCGGAGAACGAACGAAGAGATTATGGTAGGGTATGAAACCACCTCAAAGTTATTCTTTCCAATCAATCCGTTGGGCTATTCCTATAAGTGTCACAAACAGCCCTAGAGTTCGTACTAGAATAACACCTTAAGACACAAATCAATCAAAACCCTAATGTCACCTAGATACTCCAATGTCACCTCAAGTATCCGTGGGTATGATTATACGATATGAATCACACAATCTTAGATTCATCTATTCAACCAACACAAAGGACCTCAAAGAGTGCCCCAAAGTTCTACCGGAGAATCACGACGAAAACGTGTGCCAACCCCTATGCATAGGTTCATGGGCAGAACCCGCAAGTTGATCACCAAAACATACATCAAGTGTATCACGTGATATCCCATTGTCACCACAGATATCCACGGCAAGACATACATCAAGTGTTCTCAAATCTTTAAAGACTAAATGCGATAAGATAACTTCAAAGGGGAAACTCAATTCATTACAAGAGAGTAGAGGGGGGAAGAAACATCATAGGATCCAAATATAATAGCAAAGCTCGCGATACATCAAGATCGTATCACCTCAAGAACACGAGAGAGAGAGATCAAACATATAACTACTGGTACATAGCCTCAGCCCCGAGGGAGAACTACTCCCTGCTCGTCATGGAGAGCACCGGGATGATGAAGATGGCTACCGGAGAAGGATTCCCCCTCCGGCAGGGTGCCGGAATGGGCCTAGATTGGCTTTCGGTGGCTACGGAGGCTTCTGGCGGCGGAACTCCCGATCTATTGTGTCCACGGGCGTTTTTAGGGTATATGGAGATATATAGGCGGAAGAAGTACGTCAGGGGGGCCACGAGGGGCTCACGAGGGTGGAGGGCACGCCCAGGGGGGTGGGCGCACCCCCCTGCCTCATGACCTCCTCGCAGATCCCCCGATGTGCACTCCAAGTCTTCTAGGCTTCTTTCCTTCCAAAAATGAGTTCCGTGAAGTTTCAGGTCAATTGGACTCCGTTTGGGTTTGCTTTTCTTCGAAACCCTAAAACTGGGTAAAAACAGAAACTAGCACTGGGCTTCCTCGTCGAGCTGTCGCCGGAGTTCCAAGTCCGCGCTGCTCGAAATGTCTTCAACCTTCGTCGGCCCTTGTTCCTCCATGCCCCGCCAAGCGCGCACCAAGCCGTCGTCGCGTCGAGCTCCACTGCCCAAGTCCGCCATCCCGCCGCCCATCGGACCTCCCTGGTTGTGTTCCTCCACTGCATCCAGCCGCTCCTCGAATGCATCAAGTCCCCCTGCATCAAGCGCCACCCTCGCCAAGATGCATCGAGCGTTGGTGCTCTTCTGCCTCATCGGGTGGATGACACCCAGCGCACTCACACGCGTGGGGTCAAGGGCGTTGGCTAGGCCTCTGCCTAGCCAAATCGCCGGCGCCTCCCCGCTTGATCCCCTGCTTGACCGCTCGCATGGTACGCTCCCTCGCTCACTCCGTCCCCTCTCCTCGAGTTGACGAGATCTGAGAGAAGCCGTCGAGCGGCCGTTTGGTGTGGCACAGGCCAGCGGCCATGTGCTGTGCTCAGGACTTGTTTCATCACAGTTCTTTTTTAGTTCCCTTTAGCTACTTTAGATAACCATAGTTCTTCTCTAGTTGTACTTGGACTGTTAATTTGGTACTCCATCACATCGGTGTGGGTTTTGGCAGTACGAGTGTACTGTGATACGTCCATTTTGCATCATGCTTTTATATCAATATTTATTGCATTATGGGCTGTTATTACACATTATGTCACAATACTTATGCCTATTCTCTCTTATTTTACAAGGTTTACATAAGAGGGAGAATGCCGGCAGTTGGGATTCTGGGCTGGAAAAGGAGCAAATCTTAGAGACCTATTCTGCACAGCTCTAAAAGTCCCGAAACTTCACAGAAGATGTTTTCCAAAGATATGAAAAATACTGAGAGCAAGAACTTCACCAGGGGGGCCACACCCTGCCCATGAGGGTGGGGGCGCGCCCCCTACCTCGTGGGCTCTCTGGTGGCCCTCTGGTGGCCATCTTCTGCTATATGGAGTCTTTCTATGGGAAAAAAATCATAAGCCATCTTCTCGGACGAAACTCCGCCGCCATGAAGCGGAACCTTGGCGGAACCAATCTAGGGCTCTGGCGGAGCTGTTCTGCCGGGGAAACTTCCCTCCCGGAGGGGGAAATCATTGCCATCGTCATCACCAACACTCCTCTCATCGGGAGAGGGCAATCTCCATCAACATCTTCATCAGCACCATCTCATCTCAAAACCCTAGTTCATCTCTTGTATCCAATTCTTGTCTCCAAGTCCGGGATTGGTGCTAGTAGGTTGCTAGTAGTGTTAATTACTCCTTGTAGTTGATGCTAGTTGGTTCAATTGGTGGAAGATCATATGTTCAGATCCTATATGCATATTAATACCCCTCTGATTATGAACATGTTTATGCTTTGTGAGTAGTTACTTCTGTTCCTGAGGACATGGGAGAAGTCTTGCTATTAGTAGTCATGTGAATTTGGTATCCGTTCTATATTTTGATGAGATGTATGTTGTCTCTCCTCTAGTGGTGTTATGTGAATGTCGGCTACATGACACTTCACCATTATTTGGGCCTAGAGGAAGGAATTGGGAAGTAATAAGTAGATGATGAGTTGCTAGAGTGACAGAAGCTTAAACCCTAGTTTATGCGTTGCTTCGTAAGGGGCTGATTTGGATCCATATGTTTCATGCTATGGTTAGGTTTACCTTAATACTTTTGTTGTAGTTGCGGATGCTTGCAATAGAGGTTAATCATAAGTGGGATGCTTGTCCAAGTAAGGACAGTACCCAAGCACCGGTCCACCCACATACCAAATTATCAAAGTACCGAACGCGAATGATATGAACATGATGAAACCTAGCTTGACGATATTCCCATGTGTCCTCAGGAGCGCATTACATCACATAAGAGTTTGTACAGGCTTGTCCTTTGCTACAAAAAGGATTGGGCCACCTTGCTGCACTTTATTTACTTTTGTTACTTGTTTCTCGTTACAAATTATCTTATCACAAAAATATCTGTTACCACTTATTTCAGTACTTGCAGAGAATACCTTGCTGGAAACCGCTTATCATTTCCTTTTGCTCCTCATTTGGTTCGACACTCTTACTTATCAAAAGGACTACGATAGATCCCCTATATTTGTGGGTCATCAAGACTCTTTTCTGGCGCCGTTGCCGGGGAGTGAAGCGCCTTTGGTAGGTGGAATTTTGTAAGGAAAAATTTATATAGTGTGCTGAAATTTACTGTCACTTATTACCATGGAAGGTAATCCTCTGAGGGGCTTGTTCGGGGTATCTTTAGCCCGACCAGTAGAGCAAAGAGTTGCTCCTCAACCTACTGAACCTACTGAAAATGAAAATTAAAATGCTTGCTTTGAAGTTCCTTCGGGTATGATAGAAAAACTGCTAGCTAATCCTTTTCTAGGAGATGGAACAAAACATCCTGATGTACATCTGATATATGTGGATCAAGTTTGTGGATTATTTAAGCTTGCAGGTGTACCCGGAGATGTTGTTAAGAAGAAGGTCTTCCCCTTATCTTTGAGGGGAGATGCAGCAACATGGTATAGGCTATGTGATGATATGAGGTCTTGGAATTACAAACGATTGAAATTGGATTTTTATCAGAAGTTTTATCCTATGCATCCTGTTCATCATGATCGCAATTATATATATAATTTTTGGCCTCGCGAAGGAGAAAGCATTGCCCAAGCTTGGGGGAGGCTTAAATCAATGTTATATTCATGCCCCAATCATGATCTCTCAAGAGAAATGATTATTCCAAATTTCTATGCTCGGCTTTCTGGTAACAATCGCTCCATGCTTGATACTTCTTGTGCTGGCTCTTTTATGATGAAGACTATTGAATTCAAATGGGATTTATTGGAAAGAATTAAACGCAACTCTGAAGATTGGGACCTCGACAATGGTAAGGAGTCAGGTATGACACCTAGTTTTGATTGTGTTAAATCTTTTATGGATACCGATATTTTTCGTAATTTTAGCACTAAATATGGACTTGACTCTGAGATTGTAGCTTCTTTCTGTGAATCTTTTGCTACTTATGTTGATCTCCCCAAGGAGAAGTGGTTTAAATATCATCCTCCCATAGAAGTAAAAGTAGCCGCACCTATTAAAGTTGAAGAAAAGACTATCACTTATAATGATTCTATTGTTCCTACTTCTTATGTTGAGAAACCACCTTTCCCTGTTAGGATAAAGGATCATGCTAAAGCTTCAACTGTGGTTCGTAAAAGCAATATTAAAACATATACACCTCCTGAGCAAGTTAAAGTTGATCCTAATATTGCTATTGTTAAAGATCTCTTGTCTGATAATATAGATGGGCATGTTATTTATTTCTGTGATGAAACTGCTAGAATTGCTAAACCCCGTGATAAAGATAAACCTAGACATGTGGTAGGCATGCCTGTTATTTCTGTTAAAATAGGTGATCATTGTTATCATGGCTTATGTGATATAGGTGCCTGTGCTAGTGCAATACCTATTAGCCTTTATAGAGAAATTATGCATGATATTGCACCTGTTGAGTTAGAAGATATTGATGTTACAATTAAACTTGCAATAGAGATACTATTTCACCAATGGGAATTGTTAGAGACGTTGATGTCTTGTGTGGGAAAACTAAATATCCTGTTGATTTTCTTGTTCTTGGTTCCCCACAAGATAGCTTTTGTCCCATTATATTTGGTAGACCCTTCTTAAATACTATTAATGCTACCATAGATTGCAAAAGAGATGTTGTTACTATCGGTTTAGATGATATGACTCATGAATTTAATTTTTCTAAATTTAGTAGACAACACCGTGAAGAAGAATTACCTAGTAAGGATGAAATTATTGGTCTTGCTCTATTGCCGTACCTCCTAGTGATCCTTTAGAACAATATTTGCTAGACCATGAAAATGACATGTTTATGAATGAAAGAAGGGAATTAGATGAAGTATTATTTAAACATGAACCTATTCTGAAAAACAACTTACCTGTTGAAATCCTAGGGGATCCTCCTCCATCCAAGGGTGATCCCGTGTTTGAGCTTAAACCGTTACCTGATACACTTAAATATGCTTATCTTGATGAGAAAAATATATATCATGTTATTATTAGTGCTAACCTTTCAGAACATGAAGAAGAGAGATTATTGAAAACTCTGAAGAAGCACCGTGCTGCTATTGGGTATACTCTTGATGATCTTAAGGGCATTAATCCCACTCTATGTCAACATAAAATTAATTTGGAAGAAGATGTTAAACCAGTTCGTGATCATCAACGCCGGCTGAATCCTAAAATGAAAGAAGTGGTAAGAAAGGAGATACTAAAGCTCCTTGAGGCAGGTATAGTTTATCCCGTTGCTTATAGTCAGTGGGTAAGCCATGTCCATTGTGTCCCTAAGAAGGGAGGTATTACTGTTGTTCCTAATGATAAAGATGAATTGATTCCTCAAAGAATTATTACAGGTTTGATACGTCTCCAACGTATCTATAATTTTTGATTGCTCCATGCTATATTATCTACTGTTTTGGACATTATTGGGCTTTATTATCCACTTTTATATTATTTTTGGGACTAACATATTAACCGGAGGCCCGGCCCAGAATTGATGTTTTTTGCCTGTTTTAGGGTTTCGAAGAAAAGGAATATCAAACGGAGTCCAAACGGAATGAAACCTTCGGGAACGTGATTTTCTCAACGAACAAGACCCGAGAGACTTGGACCCGACGTCAAGAAATAAAACAGGAGGCCACGAGGTAGGGGGGCGCACCCACCCCCACAAGGCACGCCCTCCACCCTCGTGGGCCCCCTGTTGCTCCACCGACGTACTCCTTCCTCCTATATATATCCACGTACCCCCAAACGATCAGAAACGGAGCCAAAACCCTAATTCCACCACCGTAACTTTCTGTATCCACGAGATCCCATCTTGGGGCCTGTTCGGGAGCTCCGCCGGAGGGGGCATCGATCACGGAGGGCTTCTACATCAACACCATAGCCCCTCCGATGAAGTGTGAGTAGTTCACTTCAGACCTACGGGTCCATAGTTAGGAGCTAGATGGCTTCTTCTCTATTTTTGGATCTCAATACAATGTTCTCCCCCTCTCTTGTGGAGATCTATTCGATGTAATCTTCTTTTTGCGGTGTGTTTGTTGAGACCGATGAATTGTGGGTTTATGATCAAGTCAATCTATGAATAATATTTGAATCTTCTCTGAATTCTTTTATGTATGATTGGTTATCTTTGCAAGTTTCTTTGAATTATCAGTTTGGTTTGGCCTACTAGATTGATCTTTCTTGCAATGGGAGAAGTGCTTAGCTTTGGGTTCAATCTTACGGTGTCCTTTCCCGGTGATAGTAAGGGCAGCAAGGCACGTATTGTATTGTTGCCATCGAGGATAACAAGATGGGATTTTCTTCATATTGCATGATCCTATCCCTCTACATCATGTCATCTTGCTTAAGGCATTACTCTGTTTTTAACTTGATACTCTAGATGCATGCTGGATAGCGGTCGATGAGTGGAGTAATAGTAGTAGATGCAGGCAGGAGTCGGTCTACTTGTCTCGGACGTGATGCCTATATACATGATCATACCTAGATATTCTCATAACTATGCTCAATCCTGTTAATTGCTCAACAGTAATTTGTTCACCCACCGTAGAATACTTATGCTCTCGAGAGAAGCCACTAGTGAAACCTATGGCTCCCGGGTCTATCTTCATCATATTAATCTCCTACTACTTAGTTATTTCCTTTGCTATTTACTTTGCCTTTATTTTACTTTGCATCTTTATCACAAAAATACCAAAAAAATATCTTATCATATCTATCAGATCTCACTCTCGTAACTGGCCTTATAGGGATTCACAACCCCTATTTGCGTTGGTTGTGAGGATTTATTTGTTTTGTGCAGGTACGAGGGACTCACGCGCAGCCTCCTACTGGATTGATACCTTGGTTCTCAAAAACTGAGGGAAATACTAACGCTACTTTGCTGCATCATCCCTTCCTCTTTGGGGAAAACCAACCCAGTGCTCAGAGGTAGCAAGAAGGATTTCTGGCGCCGTTGCCGGGGAGGTCTACGCAAAAGTCAACATACCAAGTACCCATCACATACCCTTATCTCCCACATTACATTATTTGCCATTTGCCTCTCGTTTTCCTCTCCCCCACTTCAGCCTTGCCGTTTTATTCGCCCTCTCCCTCTATCCTCCCTCTCTTTCCCGTTTGCCTCTTTTTGCCCACTTGCTTTTTATTTGCTTGTGTGTTAGTTTGCTTGCTTGTCATGATGGCTCAAGATAATACTAAATTGTGTGACTTCACCAATACCAACAATAATGATTTTATTAGCACTCCGATTGCTCCTCTTACCGATGCTGAATCTTGTGAAATTAATGCTGCTTTGCTGAATCTTGTCATGAAAGATCTGTTTTCCGGCCTTCCTAGTGAAGATGCCGCTTCCCATCTAAATAGCTTCGTTGATTTGTGTGACATGCAATAAAGAAAGATGTGGATAATGATATTGTTAAATTAAAGCTATTTCCTTTTTCGCTTAGAGATCGTGCTAAAGCTTGGTTTTCGTCTTTGCCTAAAAATAGTATTGATTCATGGAATAAGTGCAAAGATGCTTTTATCTCTAAGTATTTTCCTGGCGCTAAGATCATCTCTCTTAGAAACTATATTATGAATTTTAAGCAACTTGATCATGAACATGTTGCACAAGCTTGGGAGATAATGAAATTAATGATATGTAATTTCCCTACTCATGGTTTAAATTTGTGGATGATTGTTCAGAATTTTTATGTCGGATTGAATTTTGCTTCTAGAAATCTTTTAGATTCGGCCGCGAGAGGCACTTTTATGGAAATCACTTTAGGAGAAGCTACTAAACTCCTAGATAATATTATGGTTAATTATTCTCAATGGCATACTGAAAGATCTACTAATAAAAAGGTGTATGCGATAGAAGAAATTAATGTTTGAGTGGAAAGATGGATGAACTTATGAAATTATTTGCTAATAAGAGTGTTTCTTCTGATCCTAATGATATGCCCTTGTCTACTTTGATTTAGAATAATAATGAATCTATGGATGTGAATTTTGTTGGTAGGAACAATTTTGGTAACAACGCGTATAGAGGAAATTTTAATCCTAGGCCTTATCGTAGTAATCCCTCTAATAGTTATGGTAATTCCTACAACAATTCTTATGGAAATTATAATAAGATGCCCTCTGATTTTGAATCTAATATTAAAGAATTTATTACTTCGCAAAAGAATTTTAATGCTATGATTGAAGAAAAATTGCTTAAGATTGATGATTTGGCTAGGAATGTTGATAGAATTGCTCTTGATGTTGATTCTTTGAAACTTAGATCTATTCCACCTAAGCATGATATCAATGAGTCTCTCAAAGCCATGAGAATTTCCATTGATGAGTGCAAAGAAAGAACCGCTAGGATGCGTGCTAAGAAAGATGCCTTTATAAGAGCGCGTTCTTCTAGTTCCTATGAAAATAAAGATGAAGATCTAAAAGTTATTGATGTGTCCCCTATTAAATATTTGTTTTGCAATATGAATCTTGATAATGATGGGACTGAATATGTTCCACCTTTACCTAGAAGGCGCTCCAAGAATTCAGAATTTGTTGATCTTGATGCTAAATTTGATAAAAGTGGGATTGAAGAAGTTAAAACCCTAGATGTTGCTAAACCCACTATTATGGATTTCAAGGAATTCAACTATGAAAATTGCTCTTTGATTGATTGTATTTCCTTGTTGCAATCCGTGCTAAATTCTCCTCACGCTTGTAGTCAAAATAAAGCGTTTACTAAACATATCGTTGATTCCTTGATGCAATCTTATGAAGAAAAACTTGAATTGGAAGTTTCTATCCCTATAAAACTTTATGATGAGTGGGAACCAACTATTAAAATTAAAATTAAAGATCATGAATGCTATGCTTTATGTGATTTGGGTTCTAGTGTTTCCACGATTCCAAAGACTTTGTGTGATTTGTTAGGTTTCCGTGATTTTGATGATTGCTCTCTAAACTTGCACCTTGCGGATTCCACTACTAAGAAACCTATGGGAATAATTAATGATGTTATTATTGTTGCAAATAGGAATTATGTGCCCATAGATTTTATTGTTCTTGACATAGATTGCAATCCTTCATGTCCTATTATTCTTGGTAGACCTTTCCTTAGAACGATTGGTGCAATTATTGATATGAAGGAGGAAATATTAGATTCCAATTTCCATTAAGGAAAGGCATGGAACACTTTCCTAGAAATAAAATTAAATTACCTTATGAATCTATTATGAGATACACTTATGGATTGCCTATCAAAGATGGCAATACCTAGATCTATTCTTGCTTGTTATGCCTAGCTAGGGGCGTTAAACGATAGCGCTTGTTGGGAGACAACCCAATTTTATTTTTATTCCTTGACTTTTTTCTCCTGTTTGGTAATAAATAATTTATCTAGCCTCTGTTTTTTTGTGTTTTTGTGTTTAATTAGTGTTTGTGCCAAGTAGAACCGTTGGGAAGACTTGGGGAAAGTCTTGTTGAACTTGCTGTAAAAAACAGAAACTTTAGCGCTCACGAGAACTGCTGTAATTTTTACTTAGAAGTGATATTTAGTTAATTATTTTTGCAGATGATTAATAGATAAATTAATCATGTCCATAAATTTATTTTAGAATTTTTGGGGTTCCAGATCTTGTGCTAGCTACAGATTACTACAGACTGTTCTGTTTTTGACAGATTCTGTTTTTCGTGTGTTGTTTGCTTATTTTGATGAATCTATGGCTGGTAAAATAGTTTATAAACCATAGAGAAGTTGGAATACAGTAGGTATAACACCAATATAAATGAAGAATGAGTTCATTACAGTACCTTGAAGTGGTCTTTTACTTTCTTTCGCTAACGGAGCTCACGAGATTTTCTACTTTAAGTTTTGTGTTGTGAAGTTTTCAGGTTTTGGGTAAAGATTTGATGGATTATGGAACAAGGAGTGGCAAGATCCTAAGCTTGGGGATGCCCATGGCACCCCCAAGATAATATAAGGACAACTAAAATCCAAAGCTTGGGGATGCCCCGGAAGGCATCCCCTCTTTCGTCTACATCTATCAGTAACTTTACTTGGAGCTATATTTTTATTCGCCACATGATATGTGTTTTGCTTGGAGCGTCTTGTATTATTTGAGTCTTTGCTTATTAGTTTAACACAATCATACTTGCTGTAAACACCTTTTGAGAGAGCCATACATGATTTGGAATTTGTTAGAATACTCTATGTGCTTTGCTTATATCTTTTGAGTTATATAGTTTTGCTCTAGTACTTCACTTATATGTTTTAGAGCACGGTGGTGGATTTGTTTTATAGAAACTATTTATCTCTCATGCTTCACTTAGATTATTTTGAGAGTCTTAATAGCATGGTAATTTGCTTAAAATCCTAATATGCTAGGTATTCAAAGTAAGTAAAATTATCTTAAGAGTGTTTTGAATACTAAGAGAAGTTTGACGCTTGATGATTGTTTTGAGATATGGAGGTAATAATATCAAAGTCGTGCTAGTTGAGTAGTTGTGAAATTGAGAAATACTTGTGTTAAAGTTTGCAAGTCCCGTAGCATGCACGCATGGTAAACATTATGTGAAAAATTTGAAACATGAGGTGTTATTTGATTGTCTTCCTTATGAGTGGCGGTTGGGGACGAGCGATGGTCTTTTCCTACCAATCTATCCCCTAGGAGCATGCACGTAGTACCGAGGTTTTTGATGACTTGTAGAGTTTTTCAATAAGTATGTGAGTTCTTTATGACTAATGTTGAGTCCATGGATTATACGCACTCTCACCCTTCCATCCTTGTTAGCCTCTTCGGTACTGTGCATTGCCCTTTCTCACATTGAGAGTTGGCGCAAACTTCGCCGGTGCATCCAAACCCCGTGATATGATACGCTCTTTCACACATAAACCTCCTTATATCTTCCTCAAAACAGCCACCATACCTACCTATTATGGCATTTCCATAGCCATTCCGAGATATATTGCCATGCAACTTTCCATCATTCCGTTCATCATGACACATTCATCATTGTCATATTGCTTAGCATGATCATGTAGTTGACATAGTATTTGTGGCAAAGCCACCATTCATAATTCTTTCATACATGTCACTCTTGGTCCATTGCATATCCCGGTTCACCGCCGGAGGCATTCATATAGAGTCATCTTTTGTTCTAGTATCGAGTTGTAATCATTCAATTGTAAATAAATAGAAGTGTGATGATCATTATTTTCTAGAGCATTGTCCCAAGTGAGGAATAAAAAAAAAGACAAAGGCCATAAAAAAAGAGAAGCCCCCCCAAAAAAGAGAAAGGACAAATAAAAAAAGAAAAAGAAAAGGGCCAAAGAAAAAAAAGAGAGAAAAAGAGAGAAGGGACAATGTTACTATCCTTTGCCACACTTGTGCTTCAAAGTAGCACCATAATCTTCATGTTAGAGAGTCTCTTGTGTTGTCACTTTCATATACTAGTGGGAATTTTTCATTATAGAACTTGGCTTGTATATTCCAACAATGGGCCTCCTCAAGTGCCCTAGGTCTTCGTGAGCAAGCAAGTTGGATGCACACCCACTAGTTTCTTTTGTTGAGCTTTCATACATTTATAGCTCTAGTGCATCCGTTGCATGGCAATCCCTACTCCTTGCATTAACATCAATCGGTGGGCATTTCCATAGCCCATTGATTAGCCTCGTTGATGTGAGACTTTCTCCTTTTTGTCTTCTCCACATAACCCCCCTCATTATATTCTATTCCACCCATAGTGCTATGTCCATGGCTCGCGCTCATATATTGCGTGAAAGTTTATAGGTTTGAGATTACTAAAGTATGAAACAAATGCTTGGCTTGTCATCGGGGTTGTGCATGATGAGAGCATTCTTGTGTGATGAAAAATGAAACATCACTAAACTACATGATTTTGTAAGGATGAACTTTCATTGGCCATGTTATTTTGTGAAGACATAATTGCTTAGTTAGTATGCTTGAAGTATTATTATTTTTATGTCAATATGAACTTTTGTCCTGAATCTTTCAGATCTGAATATTCATACCACAATTAAGAAGAATTACATTAAAATTATTCCAAGTACCACTCCACATCTGTCGGGTGGTAGGTGCGACATATGCCAATGGGTGGCTTATCTTTGTGGGAACCAGTAAGACATCGCCGGTGCCTGGAAGCGGGATGAGGCGAAGACATGCACGCCGGCGAATCTTACCCAGCTTCGGGGCTCTCCGAGGAGATAACACCCCTATTGCTGCTCTGCGGGGTCTCCGCATGCTCACTAGATGAATCGAGTAGCTACACGACGCTCCTTGAGCTGTTTTTGGGGGGAGGAGGAAGAAGGGGCACGGTTAGCCTGCTTCTTCTCCTTGTATGATGTCTAGAACTAGCAGGGGGTCGAACCCTTTGCATGGGTGCTCCGGGGGGTTTATATAGGCCTACCCCCCGGGGGTACAATGGTAATCCGGCTGGGCGCGGGGCCTAGCCTTCTGTGACTGTGCTCACCGGCTCCTGCGCCGGCTGCTGGGGCCCGCCGACTGGTGGGTCCCGTCGGCTGCCAGCTCCTTGGTCAGCAAGCGGGCCCCAATGCCCCGGGCCTGGTCAGCGGCTGGTCACTGTGGCTTCATCTTGTTGACGTGAGCTTCATCGTGGTAAGCGCGGCTACAGTGCCGCCGCCTGCCGGACGATCGCTGTAGCCTTACCGCGTCTTGTCTCCTTAATGGGGCGTCTCCATCGAGGGAGGCGGCGAGCCGGCTGCAGGGAGCCTGCTCCGTCTTGGGCCGGATGGTTGGAAGCGTGGCCGCCTTCGGCCGTCTCTCTGCGCAAAGGGGCCCACCGCCTGTGGGCCGCGCTGGCGGCCCGTCGTGGGTGAGGCCAGGGTCAACATGGCAACAGTGGTGCGCCGAACGGGACATGCCTACCCCGTACGGCGCACTGTGCCAGGCGTGCCCTGGGATTCAAGGGTGGAAGGCTCTTCTGTAGCCACGCCCCGTCGTACCGCCGTTAGGTGGGTGCAAACTTTGTGGGTACGGTCTTGACTGCTTTGCGGGGAGCCGGCTCGAAGGAGTCGACCTTCTCACAGCCGGCTTCTTGGAGTCGGCCCTCTCATGAGGGTTAAAGTTGGACCGCCTTCCGAAAGCCGGCCTAGATCGTAGCCGGCTAGGGGAAGGCGGCCCTATGTCTTGGATTCTTGAGAGCCGGGCTGGCTCGTAGTTTTTGCAGAAGTGCCAGGGGAAGCCGGCTAGGCTACCCATGGCTATTTACTCCGACAGTAGTCCCCGAAGCTGATCGAGCTCCGAGGCGAACAAGGGGACGAGAAGCTTGGTCAGCTTCCTATGCTGAAGAGCCGGCTTCACGGGCGTACGCCGACTTCAGATAACCCCGCGTAGGCGGGAGGAGAGGGGGCCTGCATGCTGACCACGAGCCCTCTCGCGGCCACGTGGCGGCAGGATCCTGCGAGCGCACGCGTGCGATGGGACGCCGCCGCAGGCCCGCGCCCGCCACTCGCGAGCCTCGGTCCGGGCGCGGATCTCCTGTGGCCCACAGGGCCGCTCGCCTTCTCAAGGCAGTTTTCGTCTCGCCATTAAGGATCGGTAATCGCGGGGCGTGGGAATTGGGCGCGATCGACCCCCACGCTTCCCCACGCCATGCCTCCTCGGCTCCGCCACGTGAGCCTATAAGTAGGGGGAGGAGGGGGAGCGATAGAGGTTCGCGCGCTCCCTCCCACTCCGTCCCTCCTAACTCTCGTCTTCTTCCTCTCACTGCCGCCGCAGCCTCCCGTCTCAGCGCCGTCGCGTCTCCACGCCACCTCGCTCCCATGGCATTGTCCAGCTCCTGGGACGGCTCTAACGTCCATGAGGATCACGTGGAGTTCCTTCGCCAGACCCGGCGCCTGCCCGGCGCTGACCGCGTACAGGTCCGCCTGGCGCCCGAGAGGGAGATCTCGCCGGCGCCGGTGGAGGGCGAGCTGGTCGTCTTCCGCTCGCACTGCCTGCGCGGCTTCGGCCTCCCGACGAGCGGGTTTCTGCGTTCCTTCCTCGACTTCTACAACCTCTAGCCGCATCACCTCACGCCCAATGCGGTGATGCTGCTGTCGGCCTTCGTCTCCCTCTGCGAAGGCTTCTTAGGGCTGCTCCCCACGCTGGAGCTCTGGGGAGAGTTCTTCCAGAGCAAGCTCGGCACAGTCGTCGCCGGCGTGCCCGCCCCCTGCGGAGCCTTCATCGCCATGAGGAGGGCGAGCGAGAACAATCCGTTCCCGCCTATCCCCCTGATCCAGTCGGTAAAGGTCTGGCAGAGATCTTATTTCTATGTGAAGAACGTCGCCGAGCAGAAGACTACATCAACTTGCCGGCTTACGTAGCCGGCCCGCCGGCTGGGAGGCAGCCCTCGTGGAGCTTCTGATCCCGGTCGTTGTCTCTGGCCGGGAACGCCGCCATCTCCCGGCTTCGGGTGCTGATTCAGTCGGAAGGCTTGCGCGGGGCCGACTTGGTGGCCGCCTTCGTGGAGCGCCGGATCCTTCCTCTCCAGAGCCGGCCCCATATGATGTGTCAGATGAGCGGCCGCTTCGACCCAAGCCGGCTGAGCACATGGGAGATGCCCCACGCGGAGGTGGCGCTTATGGTCAACTATATTGCCAATTGCAAGCTCAGCGGGGACTGGCAGTACGGCAAGGCGCCGTATTCTCGCGCAAATCCTCCACCCGTGGTAAGTTTCTCTCTTTATCTTCTTCTTCGTAGTCAGCCGGCTTCGTGACGGCCGGCTTCTGACCAGCCGGTTCTCTGTGCAGAACCCTCTTCTTGCGCCGCCGGCCGGGTTGGTAGGGATCAAACGCCAGTACGCCCCCGACCGCACGGTGGATGATGTTGACGACCCGGACTTGGGGGCGGCTGCCATGGAAGACGCCGTCGTGGGGGACAGTGCCGAGCCCGGAGGCTCAAGGTTCACCGCGAGCTTCGAGGACTGGCCGGACGACTTTGAAGCCGAAGTCGCTCCGCGTCGCCAGCCGGCGGCTGACCAACAGGGCGCGGGCTCGTCCGTCGCGCCGGCTGCCGGCGGCGCGCAGAAGCGTCGGGCCGCTCTAGGCCTCTTCGGCAGTCGGTCGAAGAAGTCCAAACCTTCCGCCGCGGCGACGAAGCGAGAAGAGGCGGCTGCGAAGGCGGCCCGCTTCCGCAAGGCTGTGAAACAGCCCCAGGCGGTCTCGGCGTAAGTCTTTAATTGCTTTGCTGTAGTCTCGTCGTTGTTCTCTTTCCTTCGAATGTCTTCTTAACTTTTCTTCGCTTGCTGGACAGGGCGCCGCTTTCTCTTGAGCGGGGCCCGGGCGGCTCCGTCGTGGGGCCGGTTGGAGGGTCTTCGAGCTCCCGCCGCGTGGACCCCCGCACCGATCTTAGGGAGGCCACAGAGCGGAACGCCCGCGAAGCGCGGGAAGAGCGCGAGGCGGCGGAGAAGGCGGCCGCCCAGGTGGCAAAGGGGCAGGCTGAAGTGGTAGCCAAGGCCCAGAGGGAGGCGGCTCCCGCAGAGACGAAGGCGGAAAGCTCGCGCAGCCAGCCTGCGCTGCTCGCCGTTCCTCTCCGAGCCGTGGCCCCCGACACCCCGTTGTCCTTGGCGGAGGAGATCATCCAAGACCCGCCGCTGTTGGAGAGGGAGGAGGACCCCGTGGCCTTGGCGAGGAGAGCGCCGCCTGCGGCGCCAACCGGAGCGGGCCAAGGCGGTCAATCGTCAGCGACGCCAGAGGAGCCGGCCGGAGATGAGCCGGAGAGCAGGGCCGGCCTCAAGGTGCAGCTGGCGACAGGCCGGCATGCTGGAGGAGGCGCTGCTCCGCCGGAGTTGCGCCGAGCCGCGGGCGCAGGCCAGCCGGCTGGAGATCTGGAGGCGGCCAGCGCCGCCGTGTCCGAGCGGACTCCCAGCGGGGGGACCAGCGAGCTGGATGCGGCGGCTCAAGGGGTCCGGAGCCGGCTACAAGCTCAAGCCGCCCTACTGCAACAGCTCAACCAAGAGTTCATATCGATGCGAACCACTATCCGGGTGAGTCCTTCGCTCTTGGCTGCTTTGCTTTCTTGATTTCTTCCGTGGGGGCGCGTCAGCGCTCCCACTGGGTGTAGTCCCCGAGATTCGGGCCGACTGCTGCGCAGTCGGGTCGGATCTTTCTCGACGGCCACCTTACTTTGCTTTCTTTCTAAACTTTCAGGAATACCACAACCTTCGTGCTGCCGCCTTCGACTCCCAGGCTCGAGAGTTGAGCCGGCGGACCGACGACCTGGCCGACAGCCGAAGTAAGTACTTGGTTTCGTCTGTCTCCTGCGGGGGCGCGTCAGCGCACCCACTGGGTGTAGTCCCCGAGATCCGGGCCGATTGCTGTGCAGTCGGGTCGAATCTTTCTTGACGACTCTTTTCTTATCGATTTTTCTTTGTCTTCAGGGGCCAACGCCGACTTGAGGAAGGAGCTTGGCGAAGCGAAGGCCGCCCTTTACACCAAAGAGGCCGAGTGCGCTGCCTTGGCCCAGGAACAGGATGGCCTGGCCAAGAAGCTGGCCGACCAAGAGGAAAACCACAAAGCGGCTCTGCAGGTGGCGCGGGAAAGTGAAGCCACCTTGCTAGCGGAATATGAGATGGAGGCGGCGAGCTGGTCTGAGACCCGGCGAGCTCTGGACGAAGGCTTCGGCCGGATTGAAGACTTGATCGACGGTAAGCTGCCTTCCTCGGCCCTCTCCTGCCACTTGCTGCTTGGGTTTTTTGACTTATCTTGAGCTCTTGCTTGTTGTTTCTTGCAGATTACTTCCCAGGCTACTCCGCCTTCGCCGCCCAAAGCATTGAGGCCCATCGCGAGGCGCGCCGGCAAGCGGGGGCCGACATCGCGCCGGATGCAAACCGGACCCTTGAGGAGCAGCTTCTGGCCGTCCAGGCACGGTTGCAGCCGGCTCATCGGATGCTTCGCCGGCTCCAACGTGCCGGGGCGCAAGTGCTGGCCGCCCTCTGGCCCGGCGAGACGATCCCCCGCACTCCGAGCCGAACTGCCGACTGGCTGGAAGTCGCAGTTGGTCGCTTCGAAGCTTGGAAAGCGTCAGCGGCCCGCCTCGGAGCCGGGCGGGCGTTGGAATTCGTCTGGGCTTGGTACCCAGGGCTGAGCCTGGACGAGCTGCGCACTTGGCGGATGGAGGCCGATGCGGAGCTGGAGGCGGTGAGGCCGGCTATCGCCCAGCGGGCTTCAACGATCGCCGAGTGCACCGACATCAGCGTTTTCGCACCCGAAATCGATGATGACGGTGTCGCGCAGCCGGAGGAGTGGTTCGGGCTGAACCCGGCGGTGGGCGAGGACTCGGCGGAGGAGATCGCCTCCAGCGATGAGGGCGAAGAAGACGAAGACGACGACGGCGGAGACGTCGAGCCGGCTGGTGGAACAACCAGCCGACCTCAGGCCGACCGTGCCTCCAGCAACGAGGCGCGTGGAAGCACGCCCTCTGCGGGAGGCGGTGACCAAGCCGAAGTTCGTCAACCGGCCGCTCCTTCAGCCGGCGCGACTGTCTCCGCCAACCAGTCGGCCGCTCCGCCAGCTTGACCTGCCGTCTTTATCTTTCCTGCTTTGTTGTCTTTGAACAATCTTTTGTTAAGTTTCGCAGTTCCACCCACTGGGGGTGTATCCAAACTATGTTGAATGCTGGCCTCTAGGAGGTCTTTTTGTGTAAATATTATCATGTGCATGTTTGGTTTCCATTCGCGTATGCTTGTTTATCCTTAGGCTTTTTCCTTTGCCGCCTTCCCTCTTTGGGAGGCAAGTACTTGAGCTTTCTTGGATTTAAAGTAAAGTGAATGGAAACCGGCCGCCCGGCTACTCTGGTAGCCGGTCGGTGGTGCGGGAAAAACCGACTTTGTTATATTAGTCCGTTAGTCCCTAGCCGTTTTTCGTGTGGGCGGTCGTTCCTGCCTTTAACCCTTGCCAGCCGGACAGCCGGTTCTTCGAACTGCGACTTTTGGCAAGGGAAGGCTTGAGAGCCGGCACACTACTTGTCTGACTGCGGGTAGGACTTCTAATATAACTTCAGTTGGCCAGTCCCCGAGCCGACTAGTCGGACTCGGTGCCGGACGGAATAAGTAAATGATACGACAAGCATGATATTTCATTCATAAATAAGGGATGGCAGTCCCCGAGCCTTCCTCGGGGAGCCTATTGTCTTGTACTTAATACAAAAGTTAGCGCGATACATACTGCCTTTCAACTGTAAAATCTTCGAAGGAGGTTGGCATTCCATGGTCGTTCCGACTCCTTGCCGGAGTCGTCTCTCTTGCGTGCCTTCGGCTTCTGTGCGTCGATCAGGTAGTAGGAGTCGTTGCCTAGAGCTCTGCTGATGACAAAAGGGCCTTCCCAAGGGGCTGAGAGCTTGTGCTGGCCGGCTGTTTGCTGAATCAGCCGGAGCACAAGGTCGCCCTCTTGGAAAGATCTTGGCCTGACCTTCCGGCTGTGGTAGCGGCGCAAACCCTGCTGGTAAATTGCAGACCGGCTGAGAGCTAACAGCCGGCTTTCTTCCAGCAGGTCGACGCCGTCTTCTCGTGCTTCCTTGGCCTCCGCTTCCGTGTACATGGTTACTCGAGGCGAGTCGAATTCGATGTCAGTTGGGATGACCGCCTCGGCACCATACACAAGGAAGAAAGGGGTGAAGCCGGTTGACTTGTTTGGTGTAGTGCGCAGACTCCAGAGGACAGCCGGTAGCTCATCGAGCCAACAGCCGGCTGAACGCTCCAGAGGTACAACCAGTCGGGGCTTGATGCCGGAGAGGATGAGGCCGTTGGCTCGCTCGACCTGGCCGTTTGACTGCGGGTGGGCGACGGACGCTAAGTCCAGCCGGATACCTTGGGCTGCACAGAAACGTGCCAAGGCTCCTTTGGCGAAATTCGTGCCATTGTCGGTGATGATGCTGTGCGGCATGCCGTACCGAGTTGTTATGTCCGCGATGAACGTCACGGCAGTCGGCCCATTCAGCTTCTTGATCGGCTTCGCCTCAACCCACTTGGTGAATTTGTCCACGGCGACGAGCAAATGCGTCATGCCGCCGCGCGCCGTCTTGAATGGGCCCACCATGTCCAGTCCCCAAACGGCAAAGGGCCAAGTGAGGGGAATGGTCTTGAGTGCCGAAGCCGGCATGTGTTTCTTGGAGCTGAAGAGCTGGCATCCCTTGCAATGCTTGACTAATTCTTTGGCGTCGTCCAAAGCAGTCGGCCAGAAGAAACCATGGCGGAAGGCTTTGGCGACAAGTAATCTTGAGGCCGCATGGTGGCCGCATTCTCCTTGGTGAATGTCTGCGAGGATTGCAATGCCCTTCTCTTGCTCGACGCATCGCTGGAGGACTCCGGTGACGCTGCGCTTGAGTAGTTCTCTGTTGACGATTGTGTATGCTCCGGCTCGGCGCTGGACTTGTCTTGCTTCTGTTTCGTCAGCCGGAAGGTCTTGGTTTACTAGGAAGTTGAGGATGGACTGAGCCCATGACGGGGCCGCGACTTCTTCTACTGCCAAAGTGGCTACTGCCACCAGGGTGGGCGGGCTGGGCGGTGAGGTGCTGGAGTCAGCCACCGGCTGTAGTGCTGGTGCAGTCCCCGGGCCGGCTACCGCAGTCCCCGAGCCGGCTACCGCAGTCCCTGAGCCGGCTACAGGGGTCTTGGGGTCGGCTACTTGATTCTTCGAGCCGGACGTGGCCGCATCGGGGTCAGGCGGCACGAAGATGGAATCGGATTCCGGAGACGGCTTGATGGACGGCTTGAGGAGGCGTTGTAGAGCGACGCCGGTTGGAATTGCTTGCCGAGTGGAGCCTACTCGAGCCAGGGCATCGGCTGAGTCGTTGTCGGCTCGTGGTACGTGGAGGAACTCGCATCCTTCAAAGTTTCCGCTGAGTTGTTGGACCAGGAAACGGTAGCTCGCCATATTCGCGTCCTTGGCATCCCAGTCGCCGGATGACTGCTGGACTACCAGGTCCGAGTCGCCATAACATAGGATCCGGCGAATGCCAAGCTCTTTGGCAAGCCGGAGCCCGTGTATGAGCGCCTCGTACTCGGCCACATTGTTGGAGGCGGCAAAGTGGATCTGGAGCATGTATCTGAGCTTGTCGCCTTTGGGAGAGGTAAGGACGATGCCGGCTCCCAAGCCGGTGCGCATCTTGGACCCGTCGAAGTGCATGCGCCAATGGGTGGAGTCGGGAGCCGGCGGCAGGTACTGGGTCTAGGCCCAGTCGACGAGGAAGTCGGCCAGTGCTTGGGACTTGATGGCGGTGCGGGGCTGGTAGAAGATCATGTAGGGGGCCAGCTCGATTGCCCATTTTGCGACCCGGCCGGATGCATCCCGGCTGCCTATGATCTCGGCTAGCGGGGCAGTGCATACGACCGTGACGGGATGCTCTTGAAAGTAGGGCTTCAGCTTCTTGGTGGTGAAGTACACGCCGTAACACATTTTTTGGTAGTGCGGGTAGTTCTGCTTTGAGGCGGACAGCACCTCGCTCAAATAATACACCGGCCTCTGGACCGGCTGGGCTCGGCCTTCTTCCGGGCGCTGGACTACGATGACGGTGCTGACCACCCGGCTGGTTGCAGCGATGTAAAGGAGCATGGGCTCTTTCTCGGTCAGCGCCGCGAGGACAGGCGGCGTGGCCAGCATCTTCTTTAACTCGTGGAAAGCTTGGTCGGCCTGGTCGTTCCACTCGAAGTGAGTGCTCTTCTTCATGAGGCGGTAGAGGGGGAGAGCTTTTTCTCCGAGCCGGCTCATGAAGCGGTTCAAGGAGGCCAAGCACCCGGTGAACTTCTGAATGTCTCGGAGCTTGGTGGGGATCTCCATTCTCTCGATGGCCTTGATCTTCGCTGGGTTGCATTCGATGCCGCGTTCGGAGACCAGGAAGCCTAGGAGCTGGCCGGCTGGCACCCCGGACACGCATTTCTCGGGGTTGAGCTTGATTTGGAACCGGCGCAGGTTCTCGAATGTTTCCTTGAGGTCTTCCAGCAAGGTGCCACGCTTCTCCGTCTTCACTACGATGTCGTCCACGTAAACGTGGGCATTCCTGCCGAGCTGCTTGAGGAGGCACTTCTGCATGCAACGCTGAAAGGTGGCACCGACATTTCTCAAGCCGAATGTCATAGTCAGGTAGCAGAAGGCTCCGAACGGCGTGATGAAGGCGGTCTTCAGGCGGTCATCCGGGTCTAGCTTTATCTGGTGATATCCAGAGTAAGCATCCAAAAAACTCAGCAGCTCGCATCCGGCTGTGGAGTCTATCACTTGGTCTATCCTTGGCAGGGCAAAAGGATCTTTGGGGCAAGCCTTGTTGAGACTTGTGTAGTCTATACACATGCGCCACTTGTTATTCTTCTTTAGCACAAGGACCGGATTGGCGAGCCACTCAGGAAAGAAAACTTCCATGATAAAGCCGGCCGCCAAGAGCCGGGCTATCTCCTCCCCTACAATCCTGCGTTTCTCCTCCGACAGTCGGCGGAGGGGCTGTCTGACTGGCCTTGCGTCTTCTCGAACATGTAGTTTGTGCTCGGCGAATATCCTCGGAACACCCGGCATGTCCTTGGGGGACCACGCAAAGCTGTCCCGATTCTCACGGAGGAAATCGGCGAGCTCGCCTTCCTATTTGCTGTTCAGGTTTGCCCCGATGACGGCAAACCTCTCTGGATGCTGGGGGTCAAGGGGTATTTTCTTCGTCTCCTTGGCCGACTGGAAAGATCCTTGAGCATCATGCTCCTTGGGGTCGGGGGACACGGCCGACTGCTTTCCGGCTATGGCCACGACTCGGTCCAGCATCTTCTTCTCTTCGGCGATCACAAGGGACTCGGCCAGCCGGCTGCTGGCCGCTGCGCACTCGGAGGACTTCTTGTAGTCACCGGCTATGGTGATGACGCCTTTGGTGCTTGGTATCTTCATCTTGAGGTATGCATAGTGGGGAACCGCCATGAATTTGGCCAAGGCAGGTCGGCCCAGCAATGCATGGTAAGGGCTCTCCAGGTCCACCACTTCAAACCAGATTGCTTCCCGGCGGAAATGCTCCTTGTCCCCAAAAAGTACATCAATCTTGATTTTGCCAATGGGGGCGCAGGACAGGCCGGGTACGATGCCGTGGAACACTGTCCGAGTGGGCGTGAGCTGTTTTGTCTTGACGTTCAGCTTCTCCAGGGTGTCACGATACAGGATGTTGATGTTGCTGCCGCCGTCTATCAACACACGGGAGAAGCGGGCGGCGCGTCTGTCCGTCGCAAGGGTGGCTTCCAGGACCAGAGCGTAAGAGCCGGGAGACGGCATCACCTCCGGATGGTCGGCCCGGCTCCAGCTGATGGGCTTTTCTGACCAATGCATGTGTCCAGCGGGGTTGGCAGCGACCACGCCGACTTCCTGGTGCTCTCGGCGTCTGCTGCACCGGTCTTCGGGCTGGCTGGTGAAGACGATGTAGGTTGCTTGCTCATCAGGGAACTCGTCATGCACAGCCCCGACTGCGGGCCGAGCGGCCGGAGGCGGCGGAGGCAGAGGCGGCGGGCCGGTAGGCGGAGGTGGCAAGAGCCCCTCGCCTTTAGAGATTCGGGTGAGCCAGTTGCACTTCCGGGTCGTGTGGTTGGACGGCTTCGCGCCGCTGTGGAACTTGCAAGGGGTGTCGAGGGTTTGCTCGTAGGAGAAGGCGGGCTGCCAAGCCGGCCTGCCGCCCTTGGGCTTCTTGGGCGCCGGTCGTTCTTCAGGCGGCACATCTTCGACAGTGGCCACCTGCCGGCTAGCGGGAGGCGGCGCAGGGCCCTTGCGCTTGTTGTCGTTCGAGTTGGGGTGTCGGCCGGGTTCTCCAGCCGGCGTCTTGGGCGCCGGGTTGAGCACCTTTCCAGACGCATCTACCCGAAGCTCGGTCTTCATCGAGGAGTCGGCGGTGGTGTACTTGTCCGCTATGTCCAGAAGCTCGTCGAGGGTAGCCGGCTCGTCGCAGAGGAGTTTGTGCTTGAGGAGGGTGCCTTCTCGGCATCCGGCTGTGAAGTATTCTATGGCTTGCACCTCGTGCACCCCTTCACAGGAGTTACGGAGCTCGGCCCAACACGTGAGGTAATCGCGAGTGGACTCGGCAGGGCCTTGCACACACAAGGAGAGCTGTCTGGGCTTGGGAGCCCGCTTGTAGGTGCTGGTGAAGTTGCGGATGAAGGCTTCTGTGAAGTCTAGCCAGCTGTTGATGCTACGCGGCTTGAGGCTGTTGAGCCAAGTCCGCGCCGTGCCCTGCAGCATGAGGGGCACGTACTTCACGGCGACGCGCCTATTGCCATTGGCGATGCTAACTGCGGTGGAGTAGTCGATCAACCAATCTTCCGGTTTCACGGAGCCGTTGTACTTGGGCGTGTCTCTTGGGAGCGAGAACCCTTTGGGAAAGGGCTCGTCGCGGATGCGGGGGCCAAAGCAAGGCGGGCCGACATCGTCTTCTTCTTCCAATGCCAGGGATCACGCCAGGCGGTTGATTCGATGACGGGCGTCGTTCTCGCCGATTCCTTCGCGGCGGCCCAGCCGGCCGTTGAGAGTCGGGTGCGCCACCGGCGGTGAGGCGGGATATCTCTCTCCACGGGGCGGAGGCGGAGGCGGGTCGCCCCGCCACTCCATGGCTCGGGGATGACCGTCCGCGTCCCGCTCGATGGAGATCCGGGTCCGGCTGCGGCTGGTAGCCGGCTCCTTCTCGCATCGCGCGCGGGTATCGCTCGTAGCCGGCTTCCGGGACGTCGCGCCGTGCTCTCGGCGCGGGGGAAGGCTTTCCGCGCGAGCGTCGGCTTCGTGCCGCTGCGTGGCAGCGTCAATCAACTGCTGGATGCGCCGGGTCATGTGGGGAAGGTCTTCGGCCTCCAGGCCGTCCAGTTCGTCTACGGCCGCCTGGGCGGCACGCAAGTTTTCGAGCGGAGTGGCATAGACCGGGCAGTCGACTCCCAGTGTGTCGGCGATGACGGCGCCGCGTTGCATGACAAGGCCGGCCCGGCTTGGCCCGCCCGGGGCCGGCGTGCCGAAGGCGGCGCGGTCAGCCTCGCGCCGGTGGGCCTCAGTGAGGCATCTTACGGAGGCCAGCCTCCGGCCCTCTGCGAGGAGGGCGAGGCGGCGTGCTTCCAGGGCTTCGTCGTCGGCGTCGGCCGGGAGAGGAGTGGACAAGTCGTGGGCGCCGCGTGCGAGGCGTCGCGGGCGCTCTCGTCGGCCGGGCCGCCGTGGCTGACAACCATCACTTCGGCGGCGACAACATCGTGGCCGTCGGCTCGAGGAAGAGGGTCGTTGTAGATCGCGACGTTGGTGGGGAAGGCGTCGTAGGAGGCCGTGTCGGAGTTGACAGGCATCGGGTCGGTGGAACCAACCGACTCCAGGTCCGCAGCGGGCTCGCTGGAGACATGGAGCTGGCCGAGAAGGTTGGTGAGGCGGTCAGTGCCCGCATCGGAGGCGAGCTCGTCGGGGATGAAGGTCTCGTCGGGGAGATCGGCGAGGCCGCTTGCCGCGCAGATGCTGGTGACGCCTTGCAGCGCATCGTGGCAAGCGCCATCGGGCGTGCTGGGCTGGCTACGCTCGCTGGGGAGGAAGAGGGTTCCCGTCCAGAACAGGTCTCCGGACGACGGTGCGCCTGGCCCCACGGTGGGCGCCAAATGTCGGGTGGTAGGTGCGACATATGCCAACGGGTGGCTTATCTTTGTGGGAACCAGTAAGACATCGCCGGTGCCTGGAAGCGGGATGAGGCGAAGACATGCACGCCGGCGAATCTTACCCAGCTTCGGGGCTCTCCGAGGGGATAACACCCCTACTGCTGCTCTGCGGGGTCTCCGCATGCTCACTAGATGAATCGAGTAGCTACACGACGCTCCTTGAGCTGTTTTTGGGGGGAGGAGGAAGAAGGGGCACGGCTAGCCTGCTTCTTCTCCTTGTATGATGTCTAGAACTAGCAGGGGGTCGAACCCTTTGCATGGGTGCTCCGGGGGGTTTATATAGGCCTACCCCCCGGGGGTACAATGGTAATCCGGCTGGGCGCGGGGCCTAGCCTTCTGTGACTGTGCTCGCCGGCTCCTGCGCCGGCTGCTGGGGCCCGCCGACTGGTGGGTCCCGCCGGCTGCCAGCTCCTTGGTCAGCAAGCGGGCCCCAATGCCCCGGGCCTGGTCAGCGGCTGGTCACTGTGGCTTCATCTTGTTGACGTGAGCTTCATCGTGGTAAGCGCGGCTACAGTGCCGCCGCCTGCCGGACGATCGCTGTAGCCTTACCGCGTCTTGTCTCCTTAATGGGGCGTCTCCATCGAGGGAGGCGGCGAGCCGGCTGCGGGGAGCCTGCTCCGTCTTGGGCTGGCTGGCTGGAAGCGTGGCCGCCTTCGGCCGTCTCTCTGCGCAAAGGGGCCCACCGCCTGTGGGCCGCGCTGGCGGCCCGTCGTGGGTAAGGCCAGGGTCAACATGGCAACAGTGCTGCGCCGGACGGGACATGCCTACCCCGTACGGCGCACTGTGCCAGGCGTGCCCTGGGATTCGAGGGTGGCAGGCTCTTCTGTAGCCACGCCCCGTCGTACCGCCGTTAGGTGGGTGCAAACTTTGTGGGTACGGTCTTGACTGCTTTGCGGGGAGCCGGCTCGAAGGAGTCGGCCTTCTCACAGCCGGCTTCTTGGAGTCGGCCCTCTCATGAGGGTTAAAGTTGGACCGCCTTCCGAAAGCCGGCCTAGATCGTAGCCGGCTAGGGGAAGGCGGCCCTATGTCTTGGATTCTTGAGAGCCGGGCTGGCTCGTAGTTTTTGCAGAAGTGCCAGGGGAAGCCGGCTAGGCTACCCATGGCTATTTACTCCAACAACATCAAAAATTCTGTTTTTATCATTTACCTACTCAAGGACGAGCAGGAATTAAGCTTGGGGATGCTTGGGATGCTTGATATGTCTCCAATGTTTCTATAATTTTTGATTGCTCCATGCTATATTATCTACTGTTTTGGACATTATTGGGCTTTATTATCCACTTCTATATTATTTTTGGGACTAACCTATTAACCGGAGGCCCAGCCTAGAATTGCTGTTTTTTGCCTGTTTTAGGGTTTCGAAGAAAAGGAATATCAAACGGAGTCCAAACGGAATGAAACCTTCGGGAACGTGATTTTCTCAACGAATAAGACCAGGGAGACTTGGACCCTACATCAAGAAATAAAACAGGAGGCCACGAGGTAGGGGGGCGTGCCCTCCACCCTCGTGGGCCCCCTATTGCTCCACCGACGTACTCCTTCCTCCTATATATATATCCACGTACCCCCAAACGATCAGAAATGGAGCCAAAACCCTAATTCCACCGCCGTAACTTTTTGTATCCACGAGATCCCATCTTGGGGCCTGTTTTGGAGCTCCGCCGGAGGGGGCATCGATCACGGAGGGCTTCTACATCAACACCATAGCCCCTCCGATGAAGTGTGAGTAGTTTACCTCAGACCTACGGGTCCATAGTTAGTAGCTAGATGGCTTCTTCTCTCCTTTTGGATCTCAATACAATGTTCTCCCCCTCTCTTGTGGGGATCTATTCGATGTAATCTTCTTTTTGCGGTGTGTTTGTTGAGACCGATGAATTGTGGGTTTATGATCAAGTCTATCTATGAATGATATTTGAATCTTCTGTGAATTCTTTTATGTATGATTGGTTATCTTTGCAAGTCTCTTCGAATTATCAGTTTGGTTTGGCCTACTAGATTGATCTTTCTTGCAATAGGAGAAGTGCTTAGCTTTGGGTTCAATCTTGCGGTGTCCTTTCCCGGTGATAGTAAGGGCAGCAAGGCACGTATTGTATTGTTGCCATCGAGGATAACAAGATGGGGTTTCTTCATATTGCATGAGTCTATCCCTCTACATCATGCCATCTTGCTTAAGGCGTTACTCTGTTTTTAACTTATACTCTAGATGCATGCTGGATAGCGGTCGATGAGTGGAGTAATAGTAGTAGATGCAGGCAGGAGTCGGTCTACTTCTCTCGGACGTGATGCCTATATACATGATCATACCTAGATATTCTCATAACTATGCTCAATTTTGTCAATTGCTCAACAGTAATTTGTTCACCCACCGTAGAATACTTATGCTCTCGAGAGAAGCCACTAGTGAAACCTATGGCCCCCGGGTCTATCTTTATCATATTGATCTCCTACTACTTAGTTATTTCCTTTGCTATTTACTTTGCCTTTATTTACTTTGCATCTTTATCATAAAAATACCAAAAATATTATCTTATCATATCTATCAGATCTCACTCTCGTAAGTGGCCTTATAGGAATCGACAACCCCTATTTGTGTTGGTTGTGAGGATTTATTTGTTTTGTGCAGGTACGAGGGACTCACGCGTAGCCTCCTACTGGATCATATCTATCAGATCGCAATTATATATATAATTTTTCGCCTCGTGAAGGAGAAAGCATCGCCCAAGCTTGGGGGAGGCTTAAATCAATGTTATATTCATGCCCCAATCATGAGCTTCCAAGAGAAACAATTCTTCAAAAAATTTATGCTCAGCTTTCTGAAAATAATCGCACCATGCTCGATACTTCTTGTGCTGGCTCTTTTATGATGAAGACT